>NC_135226.1:22507481-22509981 GCF_052324685.1 Brachyhypopomus gauderio | reverse complement strand
AACAGGGGGGTGTGAGACAGGAGTGGGGGGTGTGAGACAGGAGTGGGGGGTGTGAGACAGGAGTGGGGGGTGTGAGACAGGAGTGGGGAGTGTGCCAAACATGCACGGTGCATCTTCAGAGACCCCCACCCCAGAGACCCCCACCTCAGAGACCCTTACCTCAGAGACCCTCACCTCAGAGACCCCCCCTCAGAGATCCCCCACCCCAGAGACCCCCACCTCAGAGACCCTCACCTCAGAGACCCCCCACCTCAGAGACCCTCACCTCAGAGACCCCCCCCCCCTCAGAGACCCCCCCCCCCCTCAGAGACCCCCCCACCTCAGAGACCCCCCCCTCAGGGACCCCCCCCTCAGAGACCCCCCACCTCAGAGACCCCCCCTCAGAGACCCTCACCTCGGAGACCCCCCCCCCTCAGAGACCCCCCCCCCCCTCAGAGACCCTCACCTCAGAGACCCCCCCTCAGAGACCCCCCCCCCCTTCAGAGACCCCCCCCCCCTCAGAAACCCCCCCTCAGAGACCCCCCCACCTCAGAGACCCCCCCCCCTCAGAGACCCCACCCAGCTCACTACATGAGAGCTTTGTCAGGATTGCCAGATGTGCAAATGTGGAACCCATCAGGTTGTGTTGTGAAAGCTTGTTTTTTTCAGCATGATTCAGCATTGCTGAAGCGATCATCGGAGGGTTTGCCTGGGTCCATCGCCACAAGCACCACAGTCTAGTTCTGCTGCAGACCCTCCCCCCTCCCTCAGGGTCCAGATCGGCCACCCCAGGTTCACCCTCGAAGGGTTCGGCTGTCTTACTTGTCGTCCTTGCGAACGCCGTTCTGCCCGTTGAAGTTGAAGAGGTCTGAGGAGGCGGAGGTGCCGAAGACGTCGTCGAAACGGCTCTCCCCCGCGGCCTGCACACACAGCTCGGTCAACACCGGCACGGCGTGTGTGTGTGTGTGTGCGCGAGCGTGTGTGTACACATGTGGCACCTGCAGTGCTGGAACATCTGTGTCCACGAGGTCCTCGGTCTCCACCACGTGCTCCGTCTCGGGTGACGAGGCCTCGGCTGGGATCACCACCACGGGGCTGATGTGTTCAGACAGGGCAGATGCTCTCAGGAAGTTGGGTGGGTTCTGTGAGCACACACAGGCTGAACGGTGAGTGTACGAGTGTGCCTCTGTGTGAGGATACAGCAGCCCCGCCCTACCGCGCTCTGCCCCGCCCCCACCACGCCCAGCCCCACCCACCACACTCAGCCCCGCCCCTCCCTGCCCCGCCCAGCACCACCAATGGGCTACGGATCCGATTGGCCAACGAGCTTACCTCGGGAAGTTGGGGAATCTGAATCAGCCTTTTGAAATACTGCAGGTTACTGGAACGATAGAATAGACTCTTCAGCCTGGAAGGAGGGGTTTGGAGAGAGAGAGAGAGAGGAGAGAGAGAGAGAGAGAGAGAGAGAGAGAGAGAGAGAGAGAGAGAGAGAGAGAGAGAGAGAGAGAGAGAGAGAGAGAGAGAGAGAGAGAGAGAGGGGGGAAGGCAGAGGTGGAGAAAGAGTGTAAAGAGCAGGCAGAGTCTGTAAGTGTGTCAGCTGCAGAACGACTTGCTCATGTGTGTGATGGGAATTGTGATACTGCTGCTAGAATCTAGGAGAGTACAGAGCTGAACTGGAATGCCGACCCGGAACAGTGAACCATAGAACTGAAATGGACCACTGAGCCAGACTACTGAACCAGAGCGTTGACCATCTCTGAGGTTTTGTGAAGAAGGGACACTCACTTTTTGAACTGCTCCTGGAAGCGGTCCCTGTGACCCTGCAGGGTGTCTGCAGGAAGACCTAGAGGCAACGGAGTCACACAGAACGAAGAAGTGTATACATGTGAGAGAGAGAGTGTGTACATGTGAGAGAGAGAGTGTGTACATGTGAGAGAGAGAGTGTATACATGTGAGAGAGAAAGATGTTGTAATATCTCTGTGTGAGTGTTCATGCTCTTTAACATCATATAAACTCAACACTGCCAGGGTCAGATAACTGTCAGGAGATTGAGCTTTTTACATGTTTTACACAGAAGGTACATGAAAGGAACAAACATTAGAGATTGTGCATGTGCATTTGTGTGTGGTGAATGTGCTTGTGTGTGTGTGGTGTGTGTGTGTGTGTGTGTGTGTGGTGTGTGTGTGTGTGTGTGTGTGTGTGTGTGTGTGTGGTGAATGTGCTTGTGTGTGTGTGGTGAATGTGCTTGAGATGACAAAGACAAATTACAGGAAACTAATATGTAAGTAAATTTGTTGTAATATGTGAATCAATATTATTGATGCAATTTATCATAGCAAAGATGCTTTTAAACAATGAACTGACGACTGAATATTCACAACTTGCATGCTAATACTGTATATTTTAATATACTTATGAAGATGGACGAATGCTAAAAAATTTTTTTCACCACATTGTTAATTCAAGCAGCAGATTAAAATAAGATGGTGGGGGGTTGATTTTTTGGAAGTTGAACATTTT
>NC_135226.1:22142481-22197481 GCF_052324685.1 Brachyhypopomus gauderio | reverse complement strand
ACAGGACGTTTCAGACAGAGGCCCGTCGTCAGCTGTGCAAGCAAAGTGCTATATTATAAATATAATGAGAGAGGCAATAAAAGTTGTTCTGAATGTCTTGGAGATTCTTCATCAGCTCAGCTGTGCAATCAAAGTGCTTCTGAATTAATAGGAGCTGGAGGCCTACAGATTCCTCTCTGTCTCTCTTTCTCTCATGTATATATATTATAATAAGAGGGAGATATATTGTGTATTTATATGTATGTCTCGTCTTGATCGCCTTAGCTGTGATTGCAGTATGTTGTTACTTATGACACTTCAGTAAAGAACCTGTAAGGCTGCCCTGTGTTAAGTAAGCAAGGTGTTAATGCAGTACAGTATTGTCACTCTGCTGTGCTGTACAGATGGCAAATAAAAATAATTAGGCAAAAAGCGTCATGCTATGAGTTTTCATTATGACAAATGTAGGTTTGGGATTTAAAGCCCACTGGTTTGCTCTTGAATGTGACAGTGATTCTGACTGCAGTAGTCTGGAACGTTCATGTTGAGGACGGAGCTGACCAGGCTAGTGCTAATGCTAGGCTAGGCTAGGCTAGTGCTTGTTTCTTTCATTAAGAATCATCAGTGTAGTAGCTTTAAGCTTTTCCCTTTATAACAGTTACGTTAATAGCTCAGTATGTTAATAGTTTAGTGTGGTTTTGGTATGACTGAAAAACGTCTTTTACAGAGATGGGTGGTGGTTTATATAAAAGTAGGTGACAGTTCTATGATCAACCATAGATAAACCAGATAAGTGTTCCTCTGGGTTTTTGCCCTTCTCAGAAAAATGTTTTTTTATTCTCAATTGGGCCTGTACCTCCTTTATGACATAATTTGATCAAAGAAAGTGGTTCTTTGATCTAGAACGTGTTCTGGGGTCCTACCAGCAGTCATAGGCTTACACATTGGTGTGGGATTGTATCCTGACAAAACATAATGTTTTGCATAATGTGCTTCTCTTATTAAAGATGTAAAATGAACATGTTTTGTCTTGATAAAGATCAACAGATACCATCCTGTTTCAGTGTCAGTTTTTTCAGTTTCAGATTGTGTATCTTGGCATTTAAACTAAATCATTATGAATTAATTCTTGTGCTGTTTTAGTTTGCTTTATGTCCTACATCATTCTGATAAAAACACAATTTTTTACACAATTTTAATAGCTCTTTCTTTGAGTGTGTAGTTGTGTTGTGTTAGATTTGTCACTGATAGTTGCTCCTTCAAATGTGGGCGGTTCTTCATACATTGTCCTGATGACACAGCGGCGAGTCACTTCCTGATTTATAGCTTCAGACCAGTTCCAACAGGAACCTCGGTAATATAAGTGAGGGTTCAAAGTGTTCTCTCCCTGCTGTGCTGTGGCACCTTAGCCGGAGTGCTGGTGTTTGCGAGAGCAGTCTGGGTGTTGGTCTTCTGTGGCGTGCCCTGGTGAGTAGTGTTTAGGCTTACCTGGTGTGTTTGGCTGTGTTCACAGTGCCATACCTGGAGTGGGAGCTTCCTTGCAGAAGCCGTTTAGTGAATACCTAGAAGCCCAGAGAACGAAGCTCCATCACCCTGCCGGAGATGGCACACCTGCGGTAAGAACTCGGAGGGGGTTTGTGGGTAGGGTTTTGTTTTCTGCTTTTCAACTGTAGAGTCCCTTTGGTTCACAGCTGTGTTGGTAAAGGGTTATGAGGTTGGTCGTCACCCTCTGACTTCAGTGAATTGAGATTTTTGCTCAGCATTATCGGGGAGCAGCTTTTGAGCCCCGCGAAAGATTTGACTTTTGAATGCTGTAACACAAGGGTGAATACAAGTGTCTTATTCCTGACGGCACTTGTGTAGTGAAACTGTTTCTTGGTCCTTCTGCAGGGAGAAAGCTGGCTTTCCTGGGTCTTTGAGAAAGTGGTACTCGTCATGGTCTGCTATTTTATTCTCTCAATCGTAAACTCCATGGCACAGAGCTACGCTAAGCGGCTCCAGCAGAGGAAATGCTCGGAGGGGAAATCCAAGTGATAGACTCACACTAATCCATCTCAGGCTCCTGGTACAGGAGCTAGGAAACGTTTAACCAAGTCTGCTAAATGGGCACTAATCTGTGTGCTTCTCTGTGTACTCCTATGTTGGACAGGCCACCATCCTTCCTCTCATTTGTCTGTAGTGTTTGAATATTAAAATCAGATGTTATAACTGTGTGATTTTTACTTCTGTAGGGATGAGACAGCCAGCCAAAGGCAGGGCAGTTATACTTGTTGCAGTGCCTAACGCAACATCGCAGGTTCATGCTTCCATTGAAGTGTATACAGTTCTAATCGCTATACTGTTTTATTTAATTTCTGTAGTAATGGTGTACCTAGGCAGGAGCGGGTTTGTGAGTTGTGTGTTATGAGAGTCATGATGCAGTGGCTGTTTTCAGGGAGTTTATTTAAAAAACTGTCTTTTTTGTTTTTTTGTTATACAAGGATAGCAATATCAAAAGATCAGCACGATTGCGGATTGTGTAAATAATTCGTTTCAACATCAATGCACAGCTTTGTTCAAGAATGAAGAGAACTACCAGTTTGCCACAAATCAAACTATTTTAACCCAGTAAGGGACAGAACTGGTACAGCTGCCTGCTCTGTGTGTAGAGATGTCTCGCCTCACAAAATGCCTCATTCTTGTTTTGTTTTTTTGTCTTCATTTGTTCTGTAAGCAAAATAGCTCTCAGCTAATGTTGACTGACTTCTGTTTGACATTAAATTGGAATAATACGATTGTTTTGTTCTACTTGTTCTGGGCCAGCTTTGGCCACTATTATGCATTTACCATGGACCACATTTCACGGATTTATTTTAGTTATCATGGATGTCCTTTCTGAAACCTGCACTTCAAAAGTCTGAACAGTTCCACCTTAAATAGGTAAGTGTATATTATAAAATACAAGTACCTTTTTAATATTTAGTGTAAAATGTGAAAACATTCTAAAAGGAAATGGAAGGTTTTGCTTATTAATATTTACTATTGCAGAATGCTGGACATGATGCTTCATATGTTGACATTAGAACAATAGTAAATACTGAGAAAATAAGTTGTGATGAACAGGTTTGATTTTCATGTCGGTTCATGGATGTTCTCGGGCCAGTTTTGCCATCTGTGCCACTGTGTCGGTTAGCTTATCAGACTGGTGTTGGCTCTGAGCTCATAAGGCAACAGCAGTCTGTAGGCTGACTGAAACTTTGGATTGGTCATCGGAAAAAAATTGAATACATGTTCGTTGTTCTGCCTACGTCCGTGGACATACGTCCTGACTTTGTTCTGTTGTGGTCAGTAATTGGAGTAATTTTTCCTTTTTTAGTCTCCACAGCTGTTTGGGGCAGAGCACAGGTTCCCCAAACGGAATAGAGATTAAACTTATTTTATCCAATTGGCTAACAAATTTATGCCAAGTTGCCTTAGGTAAACCGTTCAGTAGCCAGTTTAAATCGGACCGTTTCATTTTACATAAGGTTTGTGAAATACGTGGAGATTAACAACTTAATTTTTATAGGCTTATATTCCCATGAAGGTCTTACCTCCGGTTATCAATCAAACTAGATGATGTCAGTATATGAATGAACAAATTCTTGTTTGTATGCAAAAAATAAAGCTGATTACATTTATTTACCTTCATTATTGACTGACTGGTTTTGTCAAATAAAAGCACAATGTTGATTAAAAAGGCTTGTAAATGACATTGTAAACACTGATTACGACCCAGTAGTGCACATGACTACCGTGGACAGAGCATCCCAGCACGGGCACTGAGCATCTGGTTGAGGAACTTGATTAATGTAATGGTACCTTCACAGATAATTGAGTAAGTAGAGGCTTATATGGTTTTTATTTATTTTTTAATATTTTTATTTATATTTTTATAAAAATGTCAGACATGAATTTTACAATTTGCATTAGAAAACTTAGCCGGCATTAACAGTCCTAAGCAATCTGAAATCTGTAGATTCACAGGTGTTTGTAGCTAGAGATAACCTGTTCCAGTGTGGTAAAGCTGTTCAGGAAATCCTCTTCTGATAATCCAAATTTGGTATATTGCTGAATATAAGCCCTGTTGGGGGAAAAAGGGGTCTTTTAAAATCAGATTAATTTCCTGATGGCAACATTTTAAGTACTACAGCTAAATTGTCTCACCTAGAGGCAAACATATTCCAAGCCTTTCTAACAATGTTATCCAGAGGTTTCAACAGAGATTGGCTATTGCTGACTAATGTGGCGGACTTCTCGTAGCCGTTGAAAGGCACAGGTGAACTCCATGTGCTGAAACTGCCCTCTGGTGGAACCCATGGCACGTACAGAGCAGAATCCTTAAAACCCCCTGAAGATCCAAACAGGTCCATAAACATCACGTCCAAGCCTAAAATGAAGACTACATCTGGAGGTGCATTACTTTGGCTCTGGTTAGTTATTACTGATTTAGAGTGCAAGTTTCGATCACATATTAGAAGTCTTGTGTGTGTACCTGTATCTGCACTCGAGGCATCTTTACCCCGCAGTATGAGAAGGTTGGAGATGGACCTGTTGAAACATCTCTGAGCGTTTGCTGTGCTCTCACCTCCAAACAATGGAACAGACACTTTCCAATCAATACCTGTAAATGTCATTTTAAGCATGACGATACACATGTTTATTAGTGGAATTCATGTAAACAGGTCAGAAATAATTACAATAGTTGCAGCTCACATCAGTTCTCAGTGCTTGTAACTTAATTATAAACAGTACAAATAACTAAAGCTCCCACCTTCTTCCATCTTGGCATTGGCGATAAGCATCTGTCTGAGATGCTTGAGCAGTCCAGGCCACGTGTGAGCGCTGTAGGCCAGAGAGGAGCGTGGCATGTGGGGGATACAGCTCAACGACAGCAGCTTGTGTTCTGGGTGACACACCAGGGAACTCAGTAGTTCACCTGGACAAGCACATTCATCAGAGTCTTGAGAGAGACACGGAGGTGTTCTGAAAGGAGCGGGCGGCCCGGTGCGGTACCTATGGGGTTCCTGCAGTAGCTGCCGGCCGAGTCGGGCGTGTACGCTGGCTGCAGCACGCTGACCAGCTGGTGAGCGATCACCGCGTTCATGTCACCGATGGAGATGTTCTTGATGTTCATCAGTTGACTGCAGATCTTGTGAACGGTGTCGTTCTCGTGAACCACGAGGGCGTCGGACAGGTGGTACAGGCGAGACAAAGTGAGCACTGAATTGTAGTTCTGTACGATCACCTTGGGAAGGAGCAGAAAGGTGAACGTTGAGTGAACGTTCACAGTAACGTTTTACTGAGGCCTAGCAGACTCTCTTTAGAAACACACGTCATCTACCTCCCCTGTTCCATAGGGCCACGTCAGATGATTAAGAATAAAGGATTGTGGATACATGTCTCGCAGACACTGTGTGACATAGGTGCCGACCCCAGATCCTGTCCCCCCCGCCACACTCATCATGGCAAAGATCCCTGCCAGCCGATCACAGCGCTCCACTTCCCTCCGGACCAAGTCCTCCACCGCTTCTTCATGACGAGGGCCAAGAACATAGTACCTACACAAGACATCCACGAAAACGCACAATAAGAAACACACACACCATATGAACACAACATATAACTTATCTCTTCCCTCTCACCCGTTTGCCCAGTTATTTCCTGAGCCTTGTTTCTGGCAAAAGTGCGCGTTGGCCCCATATCTCCAACGTCCCGACCTCGACGCCTTTGCGATTGCTTGAGAAATCACTTTAGGCTCCATGTCCACGAGAACCGCCCTGGCCACCAGCCCTGGGGGGTCACAGCAGAACCTTCAACCTCCTGAGGCGCCCCAACTCAGGCGTTGTGAAGGTGTTACGGGTCTCACCTCCGGCTGGGTTCCTCCAGAAGAACCTCTCGTCGCTGCATCGCTGGTAGTTGTTCCGACCCGCTCCGTGCGCGTCGGCGTGCGCGGTGCTGAACATCTCTCGCCCGGTCTGGTTGCCACACTGGCCCAGCTGCACCGTCACTACCGACATGTCTGGCTACGGGTGGACACGTTTAGCTGCCTAGTCAATTCTAGCTCTATCTCACTAATGATTCTGTTTAAAAATGAAAGATTATTAAAACTCCACGCAGTCGTAAGGTCGTCGTATATAAATATTCCCAGTGTAAGGGCGGACATGTCCGTGTTGTTAACACGTCTGTGCTGCGTTCAACAGCCCAGACTGTTCACCACACTCACCGCGGTGAAGTTAGCTCTATATCCGAAAGAATGGGCTCGTTATAAAAAAAAAAACCAGATAGTGTATGCGATAAATACCTATTGTGAATTTATCCCCACACAATGGCTTTCAGTAAAGATAGATTTAGAAGATGTGAAAAGTTCACATCTATGAATCAACGACGAGTTCATGCTAGCCGGTAAGCGCTTCAGTGCCAAGACGTATTTTCAAAATAAAGGTCATGGGGTACAACTTTTAAACATGTGCAACTGAACTGTGAGTGTTATTATAATTAATTTATCAACTAAGCAATACAGATAATTACTACATTATGAATAATTTAAGGGGTCTCCTAGATTGCAGCAGTATATCTAAATCTACTTATAGACAATAATACTTCTAATAGATAGTGTCAAAATTATTGACACACTGTTTTAAGGATACAGGTTTCTCTAGGGGCTTGGTTGGTGATAACTGCAGACATTGTTTGCAATGTAATTGAGGTTAAACTGCTCCTCAGTATCCGATGGGGGCCCTCGTAAAATCTCTTGTTGAATTCTAAAATTGTAAGCGACATAAATGAACTGAATCAATTGTTGTACCTTTGAAAATCTTCAAGACTCTTTCAGATGGCATCACATTAGCAACCAGCTCTCTCTCTGGGTTTTGTAGTCATTCAATTGAGAAAGAGCATATTAGCTAACTCATTAGTTAACTCATTTGCTGACTTTAATGGACTTATGAATTTTCTTGGTCATGGGATTTATTGAATTAATAAAAACAAACATCAAATATGAATTTAAATATTAGTTCACAGACAGCAAACCTAAGCAGCTTTAAGCGTGACAGAAGTTAAAACAATCTGGCCTCTGATCATTTGCTGAGGGAGAGAAACGTATTTGATTGGGGTGCAGTAAAGACTCCCAAGACGCGGTGAGCCTCTCCTCCACATGTAAATCATCTGTAAATCAGTGTTCAGTGTTAAGAATGTGCATTTGTTGCTGTGTATTTGTTGTGGTGTTTAATTGGCTGTTCTGCCCATTTCGGTTTTTTTCTTTTTAACATTTTTAGAGTGTCATTCTCATCATGTGTTTTTTACAGGGTTGGCAGTTACTTTACGTTAGCGCCCCACCAGAGAGACTGGAACAGGAAACTTCAGCCACACTGTTACTTGTTCAATTAGTACACCAGCTTCAGCCCTGAATATTATTTCATTCAAATTCTGTTCAGAATAATTAACCATCATTACAGTCAAGGCCTTGGAAGTATTTTGAGTCTCTACATGATGTGGGCATGGATCTCCAAAGATCTGAGTTAATATAATAATGCTAATAAGATATGAACTTCTGTATGACTCAGGGGACTTACAGACAGTGAGGGAATCTACTGTTCCAGTATATAGAGCGGCCCCTATATTTAGTGTGGCTCCATTTACCAGGTCCCTTATAGAGGTGTACTGTTCTATGGAGGTGAACTGTTCTATAGAGGTGTACTGTTCTATAGAGGTGAACTGTTCTATAGAGGTGAACTGTTCTATGGAGGTGAACTGTTCTATAGAGGTGTACTGTTCTATAGAGGTGTACTGTTCTATGGAGGTGAACTGTTCTATAGAGGTGTACTGTTCTATAGAGGTGTACTGTTCTATGGAGGTGAACTGTTCTATAGAGGTGTACTGTTCTATGGAGTTGTACTGTTCTATAGTGGTGTACTGTTCTATAGAGGTGTACTGTTCTATGGAGGTGTACTGTTCTATAGAGGTGAACTGTTCTATGGAGGTGAACTGTTCTATAGAGGTGTACTGTTCTATGGAGTTGTACTGTTCTATGGAGTTGTACTGTTCTATGGTGGCAGACAATTTGGGGATTTACTGGTATACTGGGGCAGTTTGGGGATTTACTGGTATACTGGGGCAGTTTGAGGATTTACTGGTATATTGGGGCAGCAGCATTGCTGACTCTGAGTGCTAATAGACTGCAGTTCTCCTCAGTGTTCTCGTGAGTAGAGCTCGCAGGGATGTTGGA
Source organism: Brachyhypopomus gauderio (assembly GCF_052324685.1). Classification (NCBI taxonomy): domain Eukaryota; kingdom Metazoa; phylum Chordata; class Actinopteri; order Gymnotiformes; family Hypopomidae; genus Brachyhypopomus; species Brachyhypopomus gauderio. The sequence goes on along the minus strand of NC_135226.1, from coordinate 22,189,257 downwards.
TGTGTGCAGGTCCAGGTTGCTGAAGAATATACAATTGCACCTCCATCTTCTTGCAATTCAGCACACCCAGGTTAGTGATTTCAAATCTTTTAAATATGTTTGAAAAAAGCATATAAACTAAAGCTTTTTCACTGAGATTACAATAATGAGCTTCAAGACCCTTAATCAGTATGTCTAAGGTGAAGTCTGTATCAACATAAACAATGAAAATGAAGATTTAACAATAAAGTACATATTGTTAGTTCAGTTCACAAAAGGCTAAACAATGGGGTTGATTCTGCATGAGGTGTTTGCATCTGGAGTCTCTTGCTGTTGTAAGACTCAACAATCAGTGTAAATCAATGAGCCTCCTATCCAGAGCTGTAGGTATGTCAGGCTCAATTATATGGTTATTGTTGATAAATAGCAGTCCACTGGTGAGTCCAGAAGTAGGGAATGTCAGTCATGAAGGGGGAAAACCCAATCAATTTCAGCTTCGAATGACAAAATAATTATGCATAGTTTTGGTCAAGTTGACCATAGAGGGAAGTGCTAGCACAACACAAGGGTTTACTAAAGGCCCTTTTACAGTGGGCTAAACAGTTCAGAAAGACGCCAGAAGACTTCTAGAACATTCTTATGAGAAAAGAAGAAGCGGTCATGATCCAAGCAGTTCAGTTAATATGTGAAGACATTTGAATAAAACAAGTAGGCTTACTTTACAGTGAAACCTGCCTCAGATGTATTTCACACTTCACAACCACTCCTCCATTTGTGTTAGTACCACTTCTGCAGTTCACCATGCAGCTGTGTTGCTGTTTCTCTCTGAGATTTCTACTGCTGCCTCTACTGGCAACTTCTGCCTATTTTATCATGAAACTCTCATTTAGGAGCGGACTGCATCTGTGTAGTCGTCCACTGATTCTACATCAGGCTTGGTGATGCTTTTGCCTTTATACGGGTATAATGATGGATTAGGGACTGATCTATATTACCTAGTGTAGCACAGGTACTGGCCTGATATTAATATTTACACTTACACAAATGGTGTTTAGCCGATGCCTTTATCCAGAGCATCATACAAAAGTAATTGTCTACGTAAAGTGTTCTCATTAGCACAAATACGTTGAGTCCAAAAAACATTTGTAAGAGCCAGAAGTCACCGCTGATTTCTAGAATGACACAGTACTGTAATATAAAATCTAATTACAGCAATTACTAAACACAGGTCAAGTGTAAGGATAAAAGTGCTCACAAGTGCTTGATTAAATTGAACTAAAGTTCTTTTTGAAGATATGAATCTTGAATCTGCAATTGAAGAGATTGAAGGTCTCGTACAACAGTGAAGTTCATTCCACTAACTGGGTGCAAGGACAGAAGAATCTTGACCCTTGTGCTCCAAGCATCTTGAATGATGTTGAAGGATGCTCTAGACTCTGGGACACGGACCCTGACCGGATCCGTCCTGAACGGGTCAAACGATTAATCAACGACAGTTCATGGGTTCTGAATACACATTTTTAGCAAGTAAGCGGTTATAAAAACGTAGTGCCGTTCAGCAGGTTTTATCTTTACTCATAACAGACGGTGGCGTACAGTGGGCAGACTGATGGAGCGGTGAATTAAAGGGCGCGCGCGTGCCAGGTCCGGCCGCACGGGGGGTGTCCGTCACGCGCCGTTGTGCGCATGCGTCTGCCGTAGCCGGTCATGGCGACGGTGTGTTCATGTCCATGAGGCGGGAAGTCCCACGTACTGCCTGTGAGAGCGGACCAGCGGGGCGAGACACACGATGGCGGGGGTCTTCGACATCGACCTGGATCAGCCGGAGGACAACGTCTCCGACGACGAGCTCGAGGAGGTGGGGGGAGCCGTCGTCGCGCCGCGTCGCGAGCCGCATGGCTGCACGAGCGTTCCACCCCGCCGTGTGGGGGTTATTAGCTAGCCTAGCCTAGCCTAGCTCGCGCTACCCCGCGCGCCTGCTCGCGCGCTCGCCGCTAGGCCCGCGTGGCCTAGCTGCGCGCGAGGACGGAAGCCCTTCAGCCGGAGCGGTTAGACAGCTAGCTGTTATGCTAGCGAGCTCTGGGGCGCACCTAGTTAGCCAGCCTGCCGAACTATCTCACTATTTCTGTCGGAAATGCGCGTTTGAACGTCTAAATGTACCAGTGGCGGGTCAGATGAGACCTCTCGACGTACTTTTGGACACGTTTGAGGTGTATGTTAGTAATAGTCCAGCATCGTCTAGTATTGTGGCTAGCTGTGTGCTACACTGGTGTGTAGTGACCACAGACTGTGGTCAGATCACGGACGCGTTGTTCTTCATGTAACGTGAGGTGAAACTTCAGCCCCGCACCGTGCACGTCTGGCTGGCTGTCCACTCCACTCACCGACTACTCCTGAAGTTGTCACGTACGACAAGTAGTGGTGACACGTTTGATTAACAATTTCTAGGGGCGTTGGTGGTCACAGTTTGTTTTGGAGGGGGGTTATTTTCATATGGCTGTATAAATAACTGGTTAGCTAGATAAAAAGAATTAAAAATATTAAAGCAACGCTATACACGATGCAGGTGAAGAAAGGCAGCATGCAGCCTATTGCCACCCATCCAGTGTCATCTTGCAGGGTTCATAATAAAAGATCAGTTGTCAAACTGCGTTCCTGTTCATTTGGTTGATCAACAAATGTACTCTTTTATTTATTTCTGTAGGCTCAGATCACTGACTTAATGGATCAGTGCAGTGGCTTTGAATTGTGAGTATTGTATGCATGTTTTATACAGTTTGAGGGCATCACTGTTGCCATTACAAACGGCTTTCATATGAAACATGCATTCTTTTATGTTGGTTAGATAGACGGACATTGTGAGTAACCAGTTTTAGATAACGGGTATAGATGAAATTAGTTACATAACTAGTTAACAGTATTTGAGATGACACTAAAAATGACATCTTTTGCATTTTTTTAAAATTAATTTTATGTAGCTCCTTACCAAGGTCCCTTTGACAGACAGAATTCAGCCTTATAATCAACACACACACAAACACCAATTTATATATGTATTTATTTATGTATTTTTTATTCAGTAATATGGAAGACTGTGAGAAGATTGAAATATCTGAGGACAATGTAAACCAAGGCACAGAGAACATACGTCCAGAGTGCTTTGAGTTGTTGCGTGTTTTGGGAAAAGGTGGCTATGGAAAGGTATGTATCGATGGTACAGTTTCTGTGTCCGAGTTGTTTGTTTCTGAAATGGCTGCATGTGCTAGTTTTGTGGTTTGTAATCCTAAGGGGCATTTTTAAAAGAGCATCAACTTCACAGGTTTTCCAAGTTCGGAAGGTGTCCGGTGCAGCGTCAGGAAAAATATTTGCTATGAAAGTCTTGAAAAAGGTTTGTGTTGAAACTTATTAGGTTTCTAAAATTCTACATCACAATAATAGATGTTTTAATATTTTTATTTTTTTATTGCTTTACTTTTATTATTTTATTTACCATTTTAATTTATTTATGTATTTCTTTATTCCATGACACTTTCTAGGCTATGATTGTCCGGAATGCCAAGGACACAGCTCATACCAAGGCTGAACGCAACATCTTGGAGGAAGTGAAGCATCCTTTCATTGTAGATCTCATCTACGCCTTTCAGACGGGCGGCAAGCTTTACCTCATCCTTGAATACCTAAGTGGTCAGTGAATCAAGCTCCGCCTTTGTGCATAAAGACAGTTCCCTCCTCATTTATTTTAGTTTCTTCCTGTTGCCAAGGAGTTGCTAGGAGATATATCCCCGCGTAATGTGTGGTGGAATGTCTTATTTGAATTTCTCTCTTCTTTGAATGTTTCCATTCATGTGCATGTTCAATGTACAGAGTCATTTAGACTCATCAGTGTTGTTATTGGATCCCATGTGTGATTCCTGTGATAATGGTGGGACATCTAACATTTTCCTTTTGGGGGGTTTTGTAAGAGGATCCTCTTATGTTGGTCTTAGGCTTTTGTTATGCCTTTTTTTTATGTCTTAATTTTATTTGCAGGGAAAATCTCTGTCTTTAGATCCGTCTGTATCCATATGTGGTTCTTGCAGGTGGGGAGCTTTTCATGCAGTTGGAGAGAGAAGGGATCTTCATGGAAGACACTGCTTGGTCAGCACATTTCTGCTCTTGGTCTCTCCTCCGTTTCTTTACTGAATTTGAACACCTACCGTTGATCAGCATTATGCTTTAATAATTATTTTGCACGTTTTATTTATTTTACCCCATCTTATAACAAAGTGCATTCGTTTTATGAGAAATCAGCATTTTTAAATGTGCAGTGTTTTCATGCGTGTACATGTTCGTTATAGGATTAGAATCGATTTCTTTACTGGAGAAAATGAGACAGGATTATGAGAATGAGACAGGATTATGAGAATGAGACAGCAATATGAGAATAATCCCAGAGGCTTTTTACTTGCAGCTTTTACTTGGCAGAGATCTCGATGGCTCTTGGCCACCTGCATCAAAAGGGCATCATCTACCGTGACCTTAAGCCTGAGAACATTATGCTGAGTAGCCAAGGTGAGACCTGACATCATTCTTATCAGGATTATCAATAAATAAATGAATTGGATAACATTTGGGATTTACTGATGCAGTGCCATGGCAGATCCATGATTACCTCAGAGTTTGTGGTGCTCTGCTGTGGATGGACAAGCTTCTGATTGGACTTTCTTAGGATCTCTTTGAAATGTGTCTGTGTTCTTGTGAATAATGTTTTTCATTCATGACGTTTTGTTTTTTCTCGGAAAGGCCATGTGAAATTGACAGACTTTGGACTATGTAAGGAATCCATTCATGATGGAACTGTCACACACACCTTCTGTGGGACCATTGAGTACATGTGAGAAACTTCATTAGGAGTTATTTTGTCATGCATTTTCTCTTCCTGTATTTCTAAACTTCTAACATTGTAAAGTGATAATGCAGCCGTTCTAGCCATGTGCACGTAGCGAGATGGATGGACGTTTGTTAATGATGGTCTTTCATTATTTTAAAACTTCGTGTATTTTGAAACGTCGTGTATGTACTCTGCACGTACGTGTGTATGATCTGCTGGACATCACAGGATGTGTGTTTGAAGTGTTTTGCATTTTTTCAGGGCTCCAGAGATTCTCATGAGAAGTGGACACAATCGTGCTGTTGACTGGTGGAGTCTTGGGGCCCTGATGTATGACATGTTAACTGGCGCTGTGAGTAGAATTCCCTGGTTTAACATGTGTAGTCTAATAGTCCACCATTGATAATGCAACTCCTAAAAATGATATCAGTTAGCAAGTGAACCTGGGGTGCATGTAGGGGTTTAATCGTTTTGATATAGACTACATTAAACCTTATGCACCACGCTGGTCGCCAATTTACTGTGTCCCAGTTGTGTAAAAGATTATACTCTTTTGCCTTTTCAGCCACCTTTTACTGGAGAGAACCGTAAGAAAACCATTGACCGTATTCTTAAATGCAAACTGAATCTCCCCCCCTACCTCACACAAGAAGCCAGGGACCTGCTCAAAAAGGTAGACCTGCTCCCTGTACCAACTCTTTGTCTTTTTATGAATGTGAAAGTGTAACAAAAACAACCAATCAAAACTTGTTCTTGTCTAGCTGCTAAAAAGAAGTGCCTCATCTCGACTTGGAGCTGGGTCTGGAGATGCCACAGAGGTCCAGGTCAGTTTGTGCCAAATTTGAGTTGACTTTCTTTAAATAGAGCTTGAGGAGGTTTGTATCTATGATCGGGATCAGAATCAGAACTTTATTGATCCCAGGGGGAAATTGCAGATATTGTCTTTTGGAAGAGGCTTTTGGATAAGATATTCAGGGTGATGGTATTGTCTGAATCTCATGGCCTTCTTCGTAGACTCATCCCTTCTTCCGGGCGATTAACTGGGATGACCTGCTGGCAAGGAAAGTTGAGCCACCGTTCAGGCCGTTCCTGGTGAGCACTCGTCAGCTTTCACTCCTTTCTTTGTCCTTCACACCAGGGATGGAGTCTTGGTGTACGTGTTCTGAGGTACGTGACCTCTGCTGTGTTTTCTCTAGCAATCTGCTGAGGATGTGAGCCAGTTTGATTCTAAGTTCACCAGCCAGACTCCTGTAGACAGTCCAGACGACTCTACGCTCAGCGAAAGTGCAAATCAGGTCTTCCTGGTAAGGCGGTGTTTTCTGTCTCTGTACATGATCCTGGACATGGTTAGTGGGCCCATCTTTGACCGACTCTGTCATTTTCTTATTTAAAGGGCTTTACTTATGTAGCTCCATCTGTGTTGGAAAACGTAAAGGAGAAGTTCTCATTCGAGCCAAAAATTAGATCCCCTCGACGATTTTTAGGAAGCCCAAGAACTCCTGTGAGGTAATGAGTTTAACGTTGCCAGTGCTTGCTAACACCTGCCTCCTTCCAGTGACCTCCGGCAACTGCTTGTGGTACATAATGTCGTCCAGGATGAGTATTAATATGCATGGCAAACAAATGATTTTCATTGGACAGATGTCATCAATTACAGATATGGCTGTGGTTCATTCATAAAATTCATACCATGTCTGTTACACAAGTGAAATTGCATCATGGGTGACCGTGTTGTACTGCTTCCTGTCTCCTAGCCCTGTCAAGTTCACGGGGGACTGCTGGCCCCGAGGGCCTCCCGTCCCCGGAGCGTCCTCTCTGCAGGCTCCAACAGAGCTCGCCATGGAGGTGTCTACCATGGACCAGATGGACATCGCAGCCAGTGCTGAAGTCACTGCTCCTCTGCCGATCAGGCAGCCCCCGGGTTCAGCACTGGGCCCCTTCAAACAGCAGGCGTACCCGGTTCTGTCCAAGAGGCCAGAGCATCTACGGATGAACCTATGACCATTAGCTTGACCTAGAGTTTCACCTTACCCTCTCCTCTCCTTTTATATAAATACTAGGGAAAAAGGATACCCCCCCCCCCCCCCCCCAATCACACAACCTTCTCCTACTGTAGACCTTCTCATACTGTAGACCTTCCCTGTCTGATGAGCATGTGTGCTGTACTAAGCTCGGGACACTTCCAGGTCCTCACATCCCTCCCAACACCCCCCCCCCCCCCCCGACCACCTTGTTCTCAGATGCTTCCTGTCTTGACATATCAGATGGATTATCAGGATTGAGGCTTCTTTTGGAGTAATGACTTTTTTTTACATGATTGTACCGCAAATGGAACATGAAACACATGAACAAACCAGATGAAACATGACACTGTTTGCTAAGTGTGCACATTAGATGACATGGTGCTCCCTACCAGATGATCAGGTGCTGTTGAGGAACAGCCTGAGTGGATGATGCTCGTACAGTATTGCGTGGGAAGCCGAGCGGCTTTCCCAATCTGAATTAAATCAATGTTAATTAAGAGGTGGATTTATTGTGGGATTCCAGCGAGCAAGAGTTCGATGAGCTGGCTTAAAAGTCTTATTCTATTTGAACAGTGAAAACATGGCGCGATGGTAGAGATAATGAATCAGTACACTAAAGCCTCAATAAAAAAACAAAGACATTGACTTTTTAAATTGTTTTTTAATGTGCTGGAGGATTCCGTTTTTGCATTTGAACTGTGCTCAGCAAAGTTTTGTTCTAAAGCTGCAAAAACAGGAAATGTGATGCATATTGTACAAACAAAGCAATTCATTTAAGAATATCACCTGTGTTATTGACAACCATCCACTTTTGTGTGAAACGAAGATATTCTTTTAGCTTTTAGATGCATCATATGGTTTTCAAATTTGACCCAGCCTTACACTTCTTATTGGTGGCTATAGAAATGGGTGTGAATTTGGACCGACTCTGATTTCTTATTTGTTTTAACTGCCTTGTGACCATATGGGGTACTATTGTATGACTGGAAAGGTGAATTGATCTCACGGACACACACACACACACACACACACACACTCAACTGACCACTTGGACAAATAAATCTGCCACACCCATACATTCATACATTTTTGAAATGCTTTTTTTTCCTTCATCAAAAAGTCACAATTATATTGTTCCTCAAGACAACCACAGAATGTACCTACTTGTTAATTTAGTACTCGGGGGGGGGGGGGGACCTCTGGCAGAAATAACAGTCCTTTGGAATCATGTCTTCAGCTTTGAGATTGTTTGTCTATAGGCTTCTTTGGGCAGGTTATGTTTCATGATTGTGTGATGTAAAACTTGGCAGCAGCTTTCTTTGTTTAAATGTGCCGTGTTCACTGAAGTGCCGAAAACTACATTTTACCCCAGGTTCTGTTTCCCTGTAAGGGCTGAAGCTTTCGGCAGATGGACTCCCAAACTTTGTGCTGTGAGTCTTGTTATAGGATTAGTCACTCCCAAAACTTTAGAGGATCCAGGAGACCCTGCATGTCTCACACCCGAGAAGTTCTCAAGATGATTTACTTTAGTCAAAATACATGTTTTAACACAGATCTATGGGGTCTGATGAAAGCATGTTTTTAAAAGTCAAATATCACAACATAGTTTGATGTTCATGAAGAATGCTTCCTTCATGTCTCTTATGCAGAAAGCCTCCACCGATCACCTTGATTAGTGTTAGTGCTGTTACAGCCCTGAAAAACATGGGAAGCTGTGAAGCGGTTAGATAGTGTGTTTTATATTTTCTTTTGGAGTTATGTGATTTGGTGCCACAGTAAATGGCACAAGGTTTAAAAGCTGTCTAAAGACAGACTGTCAGACTGTTTCCTTGGTCAGACTCCGTAAAGTTGCTTATTTCCTGATTATTTGTTTCTCTTTCGAGTGTTGGCACAAGATTCAAAGGCCTCAAGTGCTCAAACAGAAGGAGAAATATAGAATATGGGTGGAGGTTTAAAAAAAATGGAGGGGCAATTGTGTTACCTAAGAAACAGCAGTCTTGGAGTTCATGTTAAACAGAGTGTGGATCAGTTGATGTGTAAATGGACGGTGAAGAGAGACACCGAGTGTCTGACCTTGGTGGGTACGGACAGAACCCTCAATGGGTCATGGTTGTGGGTGTTAAAAAACCTGCCTTGAGCTCGTTTGGTATAATTTAAACAGTACTTTAAATCTAGTATATCCCTTTTTTTTAAATATCCTGCTCAAAATGAGGATTTTAATAATGTGATTACCATTATCCCATATGATGCTTCAGATCAGCTATTTCAGACCGTGGAAAATCCAAAAATAGCCGTAGTAATTACCAGAATTATATGTTCTTTACATCATATGACGACCAAAACAAAAATATAACTTCTCTGAGGAGCCTGTGGGTGGCGGCAGGCGCGACGAGCACGCCTAGATCCACCCATGGAGACTCCACGAAGAAAGGGATCAACGCCGTCGGTGGGTGGCGTTAATGTTTTGGGAAGTACGAGTTGATCTGATTTAATTTTTATGCCGTATTTATTAAACCAGGTTTTTAAAAGTCTATTTAAAAAGTAATTAGACATTTTTTATTCTGCCGGAGTACGCTCGGCGTTTAGTGGCCTGAGAGAGATGATAACGGCTAACTGAGCTAGCCCTGAACTGAGCTCGCGCCGTGGCGCCGCTGCGCGAGCCCGCGCCGGTACACCTTCCCCTGCTAATCACGGCGGCTCGCGGCTAACACTGGGAGATACAGACGTAACGGTTGTTCCTTATTGATTTAAGTTTAGCCAGCCAGTCAGCCAAACTTATCGCAGTTTCGTTATCTGACTCTTGGGGAACTAGGGGGTGTTGTGTGTGAGTGACAGCAGCCTGGCAGGGGGGCAGCCTCACCCTGACCTCCAGACCAGACCAGACATGCACTCTCTCCTCCTTCCGTGTGTTCATCATCTCCCACCGCATAAGACATAATATGTCCGTTTCTCAGGATCCTCTCTCAACCATGTCCCAGCCAGGGCGTCTTAACACCTCGGAATTCATCATGCAAAGGAAACTTCTTGGGTTCGGGGCCATCGTGGCCTGGATGGTCCTGTTCCACCTGCTGGTGAACGTGTGGCTGCTGTGTGTGTTCACCAGTCTGTTGGTGGTCATCGGTGGTTGGCTTGGCTCACAGGCTCTCCTGGACTCGGACAGTGTCATTCATCTCGAGCATTTTGTCACACTGGACAAGATCCAGTCTTCTGCAGAGAGCGAGCTGCAGCTGGACCACGAGATCCAGAATACAGTTTCAAAGATCATACGAGACTTTGTGTCTTCGTGGTACAACACTGTGTCCTCGGAGCCCGAGTTTGAGGAGGAAGTTCACAGTGCCATGATCTCTATGGCAATGGAGCTCAAGCGGCGTGCTGAGAAAGTGGACAGGAAAGCTTTAACACTGAGGACGTTGGATCTGTGTGGATGTCATCTCCAGAGCTACTTAAGAGCCAAAGAGATAATAGCTGAAAATAATGACAAGCAAGAAGGTGAGAATGTTAATGACGGTCTCTGGGACGCATACAGCACGTGCTTCACACCTCATCCTGCTTTGCAGAGTTCAGCCGTAGAAGTGAACTACGCCAGGGCAATCGTGGACCTGCTGTTACACATCCTTGTCCCACCACCGCATCTTGAAACCAGAACAGGGAGATTTGTGGTGTGTGAACTTATAACATGCAACATTCTTCTGCCTTTAATTGGGAAGCTGTCTGACCCCGACTGGCTAAACATGTTAATTGTTGACGTGTTTAACAAGTCCAGCAAGACAGGAGCAACACCGGTGGAGGTGGTGAAAGATCTGAGCCCCCCCCAGGGGGAGGAAGAAGAAGATCCACAGCAGGACCTCGAGGCTCCGTCTTCTTTAACCTTCGAAGTCTGTCCTGGTCCCCCCACCGTTATCGAGGACCCAACACCAGAATTGGCTGCTTATGATGTAATTGACTCCACAGAGCTTTACTGTTCACACAACACGGAGGAGGACGAACCAAGACACGTCAAGCCGTTCCCTTCAGTGAACTCGGGGCGTTACCTGAAATTTGGCAAATCCAACCCGTTCTATCAAGAAACAGATGCTGACTTGGAGTCTCCCCTGAATGAGTTTAGGAGGAGCTCACTGGAGTCATTGGTTCTGATTGGCACAGAAGAAGCAGAGAGGCTCACAGAGTGTCCTTCTCCAGTAGATGGTGTGTTGGACCTCGAGGATGAGGTGCATGTCTACTCGAACGCTGCAAAGAGCTCGTGTCCTAAAGTTGTGGTCTCTGGGATACGAGAGCCTTCTGATGCTGCGGACGAGACGGAGGAGTTGTCCTCAAGCTTTTGTGCCCTGCAAGAACTTGAGAAGAATCACACGAAAGCAGACCTGACCGTGACGGGAGTGGAGCAGTCGCTGGCGGTGAGTCCCAGCGAGCTCACAGCACTTCAGCAGATCTCCTCGCCTTCAGGAGGGACCATCTCACTCTCCCCATTCACCTTCGAGGCCCTCAGCAGCCCAGAAGGCCCTGTTATTATCCAGAACCTTCGCATTACGGGGACCATCACAGCCAAAGAGCACAGGGGCACTGGCTCACACCCCTACACGCTCTACACTGTGAAGGTGAGTGTCCAGTTCATACTACACAGGGAATTCAGCAATATGACTTTGATCTTGAGAAAAAAAATGTAATGTCTTTTCTCTGAGAAGACAGATATATATGCTAACCTATGCTGCAGAGTAACTAAAGTATTATTTAAGTATAAATATATTGGCCTCTCGGCAAAATGCATGATGGGGAAAATATAATGTGTGTCTCCAGTGTTGTCAAATTGTAGCAGATGAAAGTTTTCAGGGCATCATCCCTGGTTCAGTGACCACTGATTGGTCCTGCAGAGTGAGTGGTTTGGGTATTTTAATGGGATAATGCAGATGGGCCCTCGCTGTGTCTGCATGATGTTATAATGTCTTTGCTGTTGGTTTGCAGTATGAAACCGCTGTGGACTCTGAGAACGCAGGCAGTGTGCAGTCTGTGGCTTATCACATGGTCAACCGCCGTTACAGCGAGTTCCTGAACCTGCAGACTCGCCTGGAGGAGAAATCGGAATTACGCAAAATCCTTAAACGTGAGTTTGTATTGAATGATGGTCTCATGTCGGAACGCGTCCCCCCGTGTTGTACTGCTGGGGGTCTTTTACTCACACTGTTGTTCTTTTTAGATGTGAAGGGACCCAAGAAGATCTTTCCTGACCTGCCGTTTGGGAACATGGACAGTGACAAGGTTGAGGCCAGGAAATGTTTATTGGAAACATTCCTCAGGGTGAGGTGTCCCAGGTCGTCTGCTTGTGCTGTACCCAATATTGTTCTGCAGCGTAAAATATCCTCCTGCATTCTAGCTGAATGAATGTCCTTTTTTTTGCAGCAACTTTGTGACATCCCTGAAACTGCTAATAGTGAGGAGATGCAGGAGTTCCTGGCCCTTAACACCGATGCGAGGATCGCCTTCGTAAAGAAGCCATTCGTCGTCTCACGAATAGACAAGGTTTGTCTGAAGAGTAGTCTTAACTGGCTGTAGTTTCAGCTCTTGACGGGTGAAGTGCGTGGCACTTCTACGTGGTGTCTGTCTGACTGACAGTGTGTTGTGTGTTGACCCGCAGATTGTAGTGAATGCTATAGTGGACACCTTGAAGACCGCCTTCCCCCGCTCAGAGCCACAGAGCCCTACGGACGAGGTGGACGCAGAGCCTGACGGGAAATTATTCTCTGACAGGAAAACCAAGTACGTGTATATGCAGATGAAGAACTCCCAAAGACTCACTGACCGTGTCGTGACCCGTTTCTGCCGTGACCCGTTTCTGCTGTGACCCGTTTCTGCCGTGACCCGTTCCTGCCGCGTCGCTAGCGTCTGCCTCACTCTGTGTCCAGGTCCCGGATGCGTTTCGCCAGTAAAGCTGCTCCTTCTCTTCATGTTTCTGACATGAGGACCCAATTGCTCTACTGCTTTGATGAGTGCAGCACTGTGAGTGAAACACCTCCTCTCTGGTGAAGTCTCGCTGCAGTTTTTTGAACATCAGTGAAACATTAGTGCTGACATTTTCGAGTCGTGTTTATTCTCCAGTTAGCGCTGTAACACGGCCCTGAATCTAAAACCCCCGTCATGTTTCCTTCAGGTTTGTAATGGTTTCACCATGAATGGTCTGGAGAACTTCATCTCGGAGAAGGAGGTTCTCGCCAGTAAGGTGCCCCTCAGAGAGGCAACAGGGGAGGGAGGGGGCAGCCCGGTGACCAGGGGCAACAGCAAGCCCTGTTTGTGCACAGAAGAGAGGTTACATAGCACTGGTGTGCAAAAGCAGGGTGAGCTTTCAGTCCTCACACTTCACCTGATCTGATCAGATACACGTGTCACCCCCAAAATACTGCAGTATGTACACACTGGTTTGAGGCACTAGAGTTGTAAACACTGGCTTGGCGCACTTGGGTTGCTTTTAGTTTTAATTTTAAGATACTGAAACCATGTAGTAAAAGGAGCATTTGAGTAGAATAATAAAAACAATACAACAATAACGTAGCATGTCCTTCTTGAAATAAAGAGATTTTGGAGCTAATCAGGCTGCATATGTCCCTAAATAAACATAGCTGAATAAAGCAACATTTAAGAAAGATGTTTACAGTATGTAGTTTCAAAACTCCAGTCCAGTTCCCTGTCATCACGTCCACTTCAAGATTCCTTCATTCAGTGAACACAGCTGTGATATTATATCTTAAAAAGATCTAATATTAAATAATAGTAGGCAAAAAACAAACTGAATTATGTTTAGTTTAAAATAATGTTATGCCTGTATTTGTAGATAATATGATTTGCCTGTAGTTTAGTCTAAATTCCTATGAAGGCATGTAAAGTCAATGAACTGAATTGATATGAAGTACATGTATGCTACCTGCAGAGGGCAGCAAATTCAAAAATTGGCCTGGCGTTTGTAACTTATTTCCTTGGCAGAGGGGATGTTTTAAATATGCAGATGATTAAATTATCAGTTATTTTGCCTCATGAAGCTTTGCTTATTGCGGTGTGTTTTAAATGAATACTTCTCAGTTAAGATTGAGTTTAGCTCGGCTCTGAACCGCTTTACACGTATGAAGCCACCACCTTGTTTTTCAGCACTGCTGCTTGTGTCTGTTCCCTCCTTTGGTCTCTTGGCTGAGGATGGAACTCACACAGCTGGGAGTCAGAATCAGATGTTTGGGACATTTGTGCTAATGGATGCTTCTACTGGCTGTGCAGCATCAACACTTCAATCATATCCATTTCTGCTAACTATAATTTGGAACAATATATAATCTTTTTTTTTTGCTATTTGCTAGACTCGTTAGAGACGTCTTGGTTATTGTCCCAAACTAGATATTTTCCAGGCCTTTTGTAGTTGTGAGTGTCTTACACACACACACACACACACACACACACTGTCCTCTGATACATCTTTGGTATCCGGCAGGAGACACTGTGCTGGCTGACATGGCGCTGAGCATTCTGGGTCTGCTGATGAAGGATCAGTGGAGTTGGCTGTGTACCGAGAACATCCAGAAGACCATCAGGCTGCTGTTCGGGACCCTCATAGACCGGTACGCACACGCAGTGAAGACACCCCCGTTCAGCAGGAGCCATTTTGATGTGGCCCCATGACTGGATGTGGGATCTGTCCTCTTCAGTGGTAAAGTATTGTTTATTAGGTTGGGCAGTTTGTTTATTCAGGTGATCATAAGAAAGACAAAAAAGTCAAGCCAGTTTTATCGTGGTGGGTGTCTCAGTAATATAGTATATTAGTAGAAGCGCCGTAAGAGTATCATAAAACACAATGATTAATTTTCAGAGACGTGCTGTTTAAATTTTCATATCCTGAAGCTGACCTCATCTCACTCTGGGCTGGCAAGTTTTTTTTTTTATTATTATAACGATGTTCTGACCCCAAAGTTGTGAAAATGTAACCACAGCTTGGCTTTGGTGAATGTTGGCTGACTAACTTTGAGACTTTCAGGAGACCTGCAGCTTGACTAGATCTCTACCTGTACGCCACGTCCAGCTTCAGAAATTTGGTTTGCAAATCATTTGAAGGATTGTTACAGTCTGAATTTGCTGACAGTGCGTTTGTATGCATTTGTAATAATCCGTTTTGATTTCCGGCCAGCACTTTTCATGGTATTATTTCTTCTGGGCATATCAAATCATGCTTGTAAGTCAGCCAGGCAATACTCACACATTAGCCTGTGCTATTCTAAGAAAAATCTTGGCCTAAAACATTTAAATAAAGTTTGCTAAAATCTTGGCAGAAAACATTTAAATAAAGTTGGCGAAAATCTTGGCTTGAAATATCTAAATAGGGACCAGCGTTTTGGCCTGAATGTGAAGCAATACTTGCATAGTGTGGAGAGTCAGATAATTCTAGAGAAAGAATGCCCTATAGCTAGTGGAAAGCCCAAGTGTGTAAGGGAATTCTTAGTCAAAGTGCATGGGTGATACTTATATAATATATTGTAATATATGTGGATAGGAAAGTCTTGAGTCCACTACCAAGAGCTGAGTATTTTGCCACTGGTATAGTTTTTCGGTATTCATGAGAAACTTTTGGACACTTTTTAAAGCTCCTCTGACATTGTTACAAACGTGGACAATACTTCCCAGCTGAAGGACTACGTGAAGCAGTGAGCGTGGCCAGAATGCTTTATTGATTTGGTACACTTTGGATATTGTATTGGATATTGGACATTTGATTTGGACATTGTACAGCAAGCAAGGTTTCTCCCGAGCTGTAGGTAGACGTGTTTATCAGACTGAAGCAGGTTTCTCCCGAGCTGTAGGTAGACGTGTTTATCAGACTGAAGCAGGTTTCATCCCGTGCTGTAGGTAGACGTGTTTATCAGACTGAAGCAGGTTTCATCCCGTGCTGTAGGTAGGTAGATGTGTTTATCAGACTGAAGCAGCAGGCCTGTATTGTTTCTGTGTTTACATTTCTCCAGCCAGTGCAGAGGGGAAAAGCCCTGCGGTGTAGCTCAATGTGTGGTGTAGGACGGCGTGTGGTATAGGCGTGTGGTGTAGTGCGGCGTGTGGTTTGGGCCTGTGGTATAGGCGTGTGGTGTAGGCGTGTGGTGTAGGGCGGCGTGTGGTATAGGCGTGTGGTGTAGGCGTGTGGTGTAGTGCGGCGTGTGGTTTGGGCCTGTGGTGTAGGCGTGTGGTGTAGGCGTGTGGTGTAGGACGGCGTCTGGTGTAGTGCGGCGTGTGGTGTAGTACGGCGTGTGGTTTGGGCCTGTGGTGTAGGCGTGTGGTGTAGGACAGCGTGTGGTGTAGGCGTGTGGTGTAGGACGGCGTGTGGGCGTGTGGTGTAGGACGGCATGTGGTGTAGGCGTGTGGTGTAGGATGGCGTGTGGGCGTGTGGTGTAGGACGGCGTGTGGTGTAGGCGTGTGGTGTAGGCCTGTGGTGTAGGACGGCGTGTGGGCGTGTGGTGTAGGACGGCGTGTGGTGTAGGCCTGTGGTGTAGGACGGCGTGTAGGCGTGTGGTGTAGGCCTGTGGTGTAGGACGGCGTGTGGTGTAGGCGTGTGGTGTAGGCGTGTGGTGTAGGACGGCGTGTGGTGTAGGCGTGTGGTGTAGTGCGGTGTGTGGTGATGGGTGGGGTGTGTAAAGTCTCCCATAGAAAGGGGTTTAGTGTTGAGTCACAATAGTGCAGACTTTCACATAAAGATGTGCGCGGATGGTACAGGCTGTTGCACAACATTGTCTCTGTCGTGGCTACAGTGTCACGTACCAAACAGAATGTCCATTCATTTCTCCAGCAAAGCAATTTGCAGTGTTTGGATTGAGCTGATGTTAGAAACCCTGCTGTGCTAAATCTTGCGCTGTCTTGGCAGTGATTGAGCCCCATCTTGTTGTGATCTGTTAAAATGAGACTCGAGGAGACTTAATTGAGTGGAAACAGTCCATTAAACTTGTGCCAATGACGTACTGGAATCTGCAAGGCTCTTCTGCTTTTCAAACCTATCTGTTGCATTCTAGCCAGAATGATTCGATTCATCATAATGGACTAGAATAGCATGTTTTTTCACAGGGCTCTCTAGGGCAATAAAACTAGAATGCCAGTGGTATTCTATAATGGAACACCATTGTTCTATAATGGAACACCATTGTTCTATAATGGAACACCATTGTTCTATAATGGAACACCATTGTTGTTCTCTGCGTTTATCTTTTCAGCAGTGATCACCGAGCAGACAGTCGTAGTTATTAACATGCATGCAAATGTAAGGCTACTTAATTTAAATTTAGAATATGGAAAATGTAATTGATTTCAGTGTATAGGATGGTAAGGATGTTTGATTAAGCACAGAGGATGGTAATAATACTGATGATTACCAGCTCCAAGGTCTGGACATGATTCATTACCCCTGGTCTTAGATCACTGTGGGATAGTGTTTCCCAGTTGTTTCCATTTTACTGTGATAGCTGTAGTATATTATGAAAGTGGATCATTTCTTTGGGTTAAATACAGACAGGTTCAGTTTTTTTGGCACCCTTTCCTATTGAAAAATGAATCCTGTCATTACTGAGATATTTTATAATGTTTCAATATTTGACAACATCGCTATTAATTGTTCAGTAGAGTCAACTAACGTAACACATTTTTCAAATTCTGCTCTTCACAGCCTTCAACCACCAGATGACACACACACACACACCTGTGGTTTTAACATTAGGTGGCGTCTCTGTCATAGAGGTCAAAGGTTGTGTGTATGTAGCATGTATTCTGAGGTCAGAGAGGAGTCATGTCAGGAGGAGCTGGAACTCACGTTTGCACCCAGAGACTTTACGCAGCGTTAGGGTCGTTAGGGTCGTCCTTCGAGCTGCCGTCTGTCTCTCCAGATCACGTCTGTCCTTCAGGGTCTGCAGTACTAGTTAGACACATTATTATAGAATGTTTAAAATGGTCATAATTAAACCATAAATAGTAATACTTAATAATAACCAAAAGCAATAAAAATATTATTCAAATATAAAAATACATGAGAGAAACCACACACTCTGGTATATGCAAGAGTAGCAGACATACCTGCACTCTGTACGTGGGGCAGGTGTGGGGGCAGGTGTGGGGGCAGGTGTGGGGGCAGGTGTGGGGGCAGGTGTGGGGGCAGGTGTGGGGGTAGGTGTGGGGGTAGGTGTGGGGCAGGTGTGGGGGCAGGTGTGGGGGCATGCGGTACAGAGTCAGTGGTTATACAAGTGTTTAGAATGGGGGTGCCTGTCCCTGTAGTGTCTGGCCATCTTAACCACTTTAAAAGAAATGATATAATGTTAACATGATATTAACCTTCTTATTAACATGATGGGCTCTGTTATGATGAGCCCATGTGTCTGTCACACCTGTGCTAGGGTCTCTAACCCCATTCAGTGTGGAGATGACAACAGCATCATTGCACAAACACGGTCGTTTAACGCCGATTCCTGATGTGTGTGGTTTGAGAAGGTTGACACTGATTAGCTCAAAACTACTGCTCCTAAAATGCATCCTGACTGGCTTTAATTTTATATATCGTTTTATACTCATTCTGTTATACCAGTACTAGGATGTTAGGATGGATAAGAGTCTGGATGCCGTCTGCTTCCCCTCAGTAGCCCAGGCTCCCCTAATCCCAGAGAAACGGCTTACATATTATACTGTCAGAGTGTGTCTGGGCTGCTTAATTTACACCGTCCTCTCTTCTCAAATCGCCTGCTTTTCTGTTCATTTCACCTCATTTCTTTAGAATCGTTACTTCCAGCCAGCCTGGTATAATTTCAGTAAGATAGACTTGATCTGTTTTCTTTAAACCGCCATTATGGTTCCACTGGAGGCCTGGAGACGTTGAGTTAGTGGTGCTGGTTGGTGTCTGCACGTCCCTGGGTCTGCTGGGCTGCTCCACCCAAACTCCACTTTCACACACACACAAGGATAGAAGTAAACATGCACGTTTACTACTTAAATAAGCACACACACAACTCTAATGGACAAGTTTGTGGTTTATTATTATTATTATTTATTATTATTATTATTACTTTACCCAAATATTTACTTTCTTGCCATTTGAAGCTGTTTGGCCATCTTGGACATCCTTCTACCCAGCCAACCTGCTCACCAGTGAGAGAACGGTGTGGGCATCCACCCTCTCATCCACCCTCTCATCCACCCTCTCATCCACCCTCTCATCCTGACAGCTCATCCACCCTCTCATCCAGACAGCACATCCACCCTCTCATCCACCCTCTTGTGTCTGCAGACCCATATCTTCCAGCTGCAGAAGGTTGCTAAGGTGCATGTGCTCAGATTCAAGTTCCTATCCAACGCGTTCCAATGAATTTGAGCTCATTTTTTAGTGCTACTCAAGTGTGGAAACTATGATTACAATGCACTACTGATCCCAATCGTCCTGCAGTCATAAGCATTTGATAATCAGGGAAATGGTTCTGTTCAGATTGGTGGCGTTGCCCTTAAAAATACTGTTGTTATGAACAGTTTAAAATAACACTCTGTGCTTGTGCCTGTATTTGAGCAGCTTCTGTCCTCAGTCTCTGATGGAGGTGATGACCTGTAAATCAGTCTCATGATCTCAGTCACGGTCTGATGGAGATGATGAAATAATGCCTGTTAATATGAACAGAACAAACAAGCACAAACCTGGAGATGGACCCAGACCTGGAGCGACAGACCTGGAGCGACAGACCTGGTTCTGATCCATTTTAAACATGACCTGTACCTGTGGAAAACCACAAAAACATTAGGTTACCATCTCAAATAGCCACTGTTAGTGGCGCCATGAAGCTGTTAATTAAAACACTGGAACATGTCTGAGATGTCAGCGTGGTGGTACCACACAGCAGCTCAACCAATACACTGAGAGGCGTGCTACACCCACGCCAGTGTACGCACACACACCCCTCACGCCAGACCCCTCGCTCCACACTGGTCAGGCCCTGGGCCTCCTGGGCCTCCTTCCCTGGACGACACACACTGGCAGTTTGGGTTTGGAAACTGCAGCATGTGGTACCTCTTACCCAAAGCTGCACTCTGACGAGGGCCAGTGAGCCTTGGGCAGGGGGCGTAGCTCACACCGTGGACTCCAGTTCAGACTGACTTGTTGAACTGCTTGTAAACTGATTCTATTTCTGTTGTTTCTCCCTCCCTCTGATCTTAGCCTACAGACGTCCTCTGAAAAGTTCTATAGTTTGCCTATTTTAAAAAAAGAAAGAATAGGTCCTCCTGATTGGTGCTTTAATGACTGTTGCAGGATATTAATTACGAAGTGGGAGTCATCCCAGTAGACACAAATGTTACTGCTTCTGAAGGACTGGCAGAACGGGCCAGATTAATGGAGAGTGATTATATTTTGGTGATCTGTGCATCACCTTTGTCTCCCATGTCCAGTTGAACCTGCTGCTTCTTGGCCATAAACGGTACACTAATGCTTCTGTTGCCTGTGCTGTGTTCTGCCACTGGGGGGCAGCACATACTTTTTAATGTCTTGTAGTGTCCGAGCACCAGGGTGGGGCTTACCGGTGCATTGAGACCGAAGGCTCACAAGTCTTGTGCATTGCTAGCAAGATTCTGTTGTTAACATCAACAATGTTAACAATCTATTGTTAATCAACATTGTTAACGTTCTGTTGTTAACATTTGGGCAATTAAAAGTCATATTCATATACTCTTTAAAGCCAGTATTGTTGCCAAGCCCCAGTGATGCGTTGCCCTGGACGACGGCTGGTCAGGTTTCCTCCTGTGAGCTGATACTCTCAGCTGTGGGACGTCTGTTCTGGGTGGCCACACAACTCCGTCCACAGCAGCTCTGTGTAGGGGGGTTCATAAGGCAGCTCGTCTAGCTCATATTGACGTGCTGAAGGCTGAACCCCATGCCAGGACAAATTTAGCACTCATAATGGCCTGACAGACTTCACCTCTACTGCTCCATTATGTTCACCATTCAAGCGTCCGTCTCCGCTGGGCCTGTAATTACCTCCAAGCCGAGGAAGAGCTTGGGAAAGTCCGCTGACTGAAAGCCTCCCACAGTCTGTTTGGGAAAGAAAGGATCTGGCTGCCCCGGACCCGAGTTCCTGCTGTCTCGCCCTCCCTCTGATCCACCTCCCTGGACGTCTGACAGTGACCTACTCGGCCACACGGGAGAACCCAGCCCTCCACCAGCCCTCCACCAGCCCTCCACCTGCCCTCCACCTGCCCTCCACCAGCCCTACACCAGCCCTACACCAGCCCTACACCAGCCCTCCACCAGCCCTACACCAGCCCTCTGACTTGCCACACAGGGATTCGTCTATGGAAGCGTAGAGATGCTCGGACTGTTGTTTGCAGACATGCTGCAGAATGTTCTGTTCTTTAGCTGCGTTAACCAGTACACAGTCATGGCGGAGGGACCTTGTGACGCAGGCAGAGCGTGAACAGTATCCACCTTCGCTCGATGTTCCACAGTGAAGGTTTAAATGAAGTCAGAGTTTCGGCAACTTTGATCCATTTTTTAAAAGCCATGTTCCAGTTTTAGATCTTTCCCCATCAGACAATAGCACCACCCATGTGAGAAGACAAAAGCCAGCAGATGCCTCTCTCAGTGGGAGTGAAGGTTCACGCTGTGCCTTTGAACGGCTCTGGGCTCTCAGCTGCCTGGCAGACTGCCTAGGTGTAGGGTGGAGAACAGCTCTCTGCTTCTTCTCCTCCACCTACAACCACGTGTCCATGCGCTCCCATGGTGGTGCTGACCCCAACACTTTCTCTCCATCATCTCTTTATCTCTTTATCTCCTCTTCCACCGCTACCTGATTTCTGTACTCAACCAAACATTTAGATGCTTGTTTGTTTATTGCTGGTTGCACGGTGGACCAGTTTAGGGGTGCCCCGTGGAGAACAGGGTACAGTCCAGCGTTGTCCCTGGAAGTTTGATGTGTGATTTAAGTGCTTTTGAAAGCTCTGGTCCACTGTTGGTTCCATGGCTTTTTACAACATGGTCCAATGCCTCCAGAGTCTTGCTAATTGCTGTCAGAAAAGGAGAGACCCCCCCTTGCTTTAAACTGCAGTGAACCTTCATTTTTTAGAATGGTTCAACTTTGTAGCTTCCGTTATGTAATACAGTCTTCTCTTAATATTTTATCATGTTTTTATAAAGAAAAAATCATTAGTTGTACTCTTGTACTCTTGCTGTTAAATATCAGCATAAATAAATCTCAGTAGTGTGCATTATGCAGTGTGTTTTTTTTTAGTTAAACTGGGTCTGGCTTGTGGGAATGATTTCCATCCCTCTGATTTCAGATACCATCGATCTTCAGGGCCATGTTTATTACGCTGGGAGCACCTCCACACTGATGTAGTCATGTTTATTACGCTGGGAGCACCTCCACACTGATGTAGTCATGTTTATTACGCTGGGAGCACCTCCACACTGATGTAGTCATGTTTATTACGCTGGGAGCACCTCCACACTGATGTAGTCATGTTTATTACGCTGGAGCACCTCCACACTGATGTAGTCATGTTTATTACGCTGGAGCACCTCCACACTGATGTAGTCATGTTTATTACGCTGGAGCACCTCCACACTGATGTAGTCGTGTTTATTACGCTGGAGCACCTCCACACTGATGTAGTCGTGTTTATTACGCTGGGAGCACCTCCACACTGATGTAGTCGTGTTTATTACGCTGGAGCACCTCCACACTGATGTAGTCCTGTTTATTACGCTGGGAGCACCTCCACACTGATGTAGTCCTGTTTATTACGCTGGGAGCACCTCCACACTGATGTAGTCCTGTTTATTACGCTGGGAGCACCTCCACACTGATGTAGTCATGTTTATTACGCTGGAGCACCTCCACACTCATGTAGTCATGTTTATTACGCTGGAGCACCTCCACACTGATGTAGTCATGTTTATTACGCTGGAGCACCTCCACACTCATGTAGTCATGTTTATTACGCTGGAGCACCTCCACACTCATGTAGTCATGTTTATTACGCTGGAGCTCCTCCACACTGATGTAGTCATGTTTATTACGCTGGAGCTCCTCCACACTGATGTAGTCGTGTTTATTACGCTGGGAGCACCTACACACTGATGTAGTCGTGTTTATTACGCTGGGAGAACCTCCACACTCATGTAGTCGTGTTTATTACGCTGGAGCACCTCCACACTCATGTAGTCGTGTTTATTACGCTGGAGCACCTCCACACTCATGTAGTCATGTTTATTACGCTGGAGCACCTCCACACTCATGTAGTCATGTTTATTACGCTGGGAGCACCTCCACACTCATGTAGTCATGTTTATTACGCTGGGAGCACCTCCACACTCATGTAGTCATGTTTATTACGCTGGAGCACCTCCACACTCATGTAGTCATGTTTATTACGCTGGAGCACCTCCACACTCATGTAGTCATGTTTATTACGCTGGGAGCACCTCCACACTGATGTAGTCATGTTTATTACGCTGGGAGCACCTCCACACTCATGTAGTCATGTTTATTACGCTGGGAGCACCTCCACACTGATGTAGTCATGTTTATTACGCTGGGAGCACCTCCACACTGATGTAGTCGTGTTTATTACGCTGGAGCACCTCCACACTGATGTAGTCGTGTTTATTACGCTGGAGCACCTCCACACTGATGTAGTCGTGTTTATTACGCTGGAGCACCTCCACACTGATGTAGTCCTGTTTATTACGCTGGGAGCACCTCCACACTGATGTAGTCATGTTTATTACGCTGGGAGCACCTCCACACTGATGTAGTCATGTTTATTACGCTGGGAGCACCTCCACACTGATGTAGTCATGTTTATTACGCTGGAGCACCTCCACACTGATGTAGTCATGTTTATTACGCTGGAGCACCTCCACACTGATGTAGTCATGTTTATTACGCTGGGAGCACCTACACACTCATGTAGCTGCATCCGTGTCAATCTGGGTAACGTGGATCGTTTGATCTCTCAGAGATCATTTTTTTTTACAGATGGGACTCTCTTCTTGACCAATATGTCAGCCTGGGAACTTATGACCAAGGGTGTGAAGAATATAGGCTGTCCTGCCGTAAAACAGCATATTCTCTATTGATGGTAATGGATGTGTTTGAGATAAACCAGTCTAGTTGGACTTGGGGGAGACACTCCATTTTAGTCCAACGTTCTCCAGGGTTTTAAAACCGTCTGCTGGAATGTAATGGCTTGTTTAAATATTGGCTCCTGATCCAGACACGTTTCAAACCTTGATTATTCTGTAAGCTCATCTGATAAACTGCAGCCCTTGGCTGCCTGGAGAGTTCGCTGTGTTCCATTTGGTAAGAAGGTCTGGTCTGAATCAGTCGCCTCGTTCCCCATATTTGTACACGGACCTCGATGTGATTAGCTTGCTCAGACACCTGCTGCAGACACCTGCCCTCAGCCAGGGGTGGCTGAAACACTCTCTGTGTTCTCACCTGGTCCTGCAGAAATTAATAAATACACCAGGATTGAGTCCATGGTAAAAAGTGAATTGTGTCGCGTAACTGAATTTGGAAAATGCGGTGAGCCATTTCCATGAGAGGAAAGTTCTAAACTACTTAGTGTTCTTAGTGTTTCTCTTAAGCCTGGTTTATACTCGACGCGCCGCGAGCGGCGCGAGGGTCCGCGCGGCGAAAATGACGTAATCGCTGTGGCTCCGCCCGTGCGCGAGGGCCTCGCGCGCTGTCGCGGCGCGAGGTCGTGCACCTCTCGAATTTTGTAACTTCGCGCGCGCGCCGCGCTTCAGCGCGATGGACAAAGTCATGTTTGCCGGGTTCATACACCTATACAAGGTGGAATTAAAGCACTTGTACGTCACTTTAAAGGTCCATTTCAATATTTCCCAGCACGTTAAACTTAATTAAGTTAAATATTTATACATATACTCGAAATGAATCGAAATAATTCGCTTTTTTATCACATTAGTTTATGGTTGTTTATTTTCAAAACGCCCAATCTTAACGTCTTCACGTTCTCTCATGTTTCGCCCTGGAATTACAAGAGGCTCGTATTTGTTAACTTATCGTTTCGGACAACACTGCAAAGCCATATTTACGTTTGATGCCTGATGTGTTTAAATACGGTCTCTGGTCAGGTAAAAATGTTCTTTCACCGGTTTTGCAGGGGTTTTTTATTCTCCACTGCCACCTATCGCCACCTATCGTTTCGGAGAACACTGCAGCGACGCTCGCGACGTTCGCGAAAGTATAAACGCCTACACCGCTCGCGCAGGGTCGCGCGAGGTGGGCGGAGCCGCGCGCTACGGTCGCTCGCGAAAGTATAAACCAGGCTTTAGAAATACAGGCCTGATAGTTTTCAGGCGCCACGCCGGAATTCCGGTGTACCGACATTTTTTTTTTTTTTTTTTTTTTTTTTTTTTATTGGCAATATTCAAATACAATACAGGTATACAAAACAGGTATACAAACATGAGAACAAACGACCAGGGGTGTTAATTAAACAAAAACATGTAAATAGGTACATATAGAAATTGTCCTTTGAGCCTTTTCATTCGTAGAGTCTGATATTGATTTCACATATAATTCCACATCTTTGATAAAGTGAGGAAAACATGGTGTTTTATTAGCAAATTTGCATTTATGAATATAAAATTTAGCAAAAAGAATAAGCAAATTTATTATAAAAAAACATTTTGCATCCTTTCTGGGGAAACTATAGAAGCAAAATAAGACATTTTCCCAGCATAAGGTGAAATTCCTTAAAATGTGGTTATTAATAAATTTACTAAACTCCTTCCAAAACCTTTGTGTGAAGGAGCAAAGCCAAAAAAGATGTGTTACAGATTCTGGAGGGCCATCACAAAAACTGCAATTAATATTTATGTCTTTTTTAAATTTTGTCATATAGTGCTTAGCAGGGTAGATTTTATGGAGAATTTTAAAAGACACTTCCTTCACCTTGTTTACAATTAAATATTTATTAGGGATCAACCAAACCATTCTCCAGTGGATATCTGGGACATAACGGTTCCAATAGAATGTTATATATGGACGAGATATGATAATTTCTTGGAATAGCCTGCGTATTCCCTTATTACTCTTCTCGTTCTCCTGTGAAAAGCAGATTTTCCCTATAGGGGATTCAGATAGGTCATCCGGTGTACCGACATGTTCGCGAGAAAAAAAAATTTGAGGGGGGGAAAAATCCGTCAAATCATAATGATAAACCACACGCGCGCGCATGCTATCTGTTTTGATCCTTACGAGGTTCCCAAGTTACAATTTTTCGTGGTTACTACACATCTCCCATTTACTGTATAAAGCCTCGTTTGGACCTAAGTGGTTCTGCGTCGTAAACGGAACTTGGTGTTTGGTGTGCGCGGCGTCAGGATTAGTTAAACGCAGCTATGGATAAAGGTATTGGCCAAAAGCTTGGCTTTAGGATACGATAACTGCATATAGTACGTTATTTACGTACAGTATGTACGTATGTTCCGATTTACACCGAAAATCGATTTACGACGGATCAACGTCGTAACCCGGGGACCGCCTGTATTTCAGGCATCGGAAGAGCTTCAGAGGTAGATACAAGATAAATTCAGTATTTTATCTTTATTCTGATTAAGTTAAATTTTTATCAGAAATATAAGAGTGTTTTTTTTTTGAGCCGGTACAGGTGGTCAGACGATCTGGTTCATCCTGGCCGCCTTACGGCGTAAGGTGTAATACATGAACAAAAGCACAAAATGTATGTCCTAATAAACCAACACAAAATATTTATTAAATTTATTAAATTTTTTATATATAAACTAACTATAATCATAATACTTGTAATTCTGTTAAACTTTATTTGCATAATTTCTTTGAGTTGTCTGGTATCCTATAATTTACTAACAGTAATGAATAAATAATTAATCATGCCTGTTTTTAACATATTGTGTCTAATATAAATCTTTAGGTTACAGCATTTTCTCAGAATATTAATAGAAATTAGTTTTTATTTCACTATAATGATTACCTTTAAGAATGATAATTAAAGATTAATTATAAAATATTCTAAATATGGTACACTAACACTCCACACCCCCCCCCCCCCCCCCCGCTCAGAAAAAGTTCAGGCTCAGGAATTTTTCCCACTATCACCCCTGGAAATAGACTGGCCACCTCAATGACTATGCATACTAAAATCCTTTGGGCATCTTTTCTAAAAAAGAAATAATTTTAATAGAGCATAATAGTTATAATGCTAATTTTTATTGATCTTAAGTCTTTTTTTAACAAATACAGTTTTCTACATGTTATTCGGTTATTGGCTTTTGCGGAGTGAAGGTCTGCTGTGGGGGGGCGTGGTCAGAGGGGCGTGAAGGGGGCGTGGTCAGAGCGTCTCTGTTTAGCTGGTCAAACCAAGTGTTTGCTGCTTGTATTTGTTCTCAAGAAAATGAAGGTGGTGCATGTTAAGACAGTGCAGCTTTAAATATAAAGCTAATTATGGCTGTTTTGTGGTTCAGTAGATCCATGAATGATTTATCAAATTTGTGGTGTTAAAGAAATGCAAGACCTGCAGATGAACATGTCAGCATTATGCAGGATTAAGTCTTTTGTTTTAGCATTATTAATGTCTGATGACTTATGGCTGAGTAAATATACAGAGTAATATAGTTCCATTTCCATGAGGAAGAGGATGGTCTGAGAGTAAAGCAACAATGGCCATTAGCCTAGCGAGAAACTAATAGGCCCAGTATGGGCTACGCTGATGGCTCTGCTAGCGTTTGAGCTTGTCTGCTGTGCAGGAGACAATGGCCTGCTGTCTGTCCTGCTGTCTGTCCTGCTGTCTGTCCTGCTCTGAAGTAATTCTCTATGCCAGGTCCATTGCCCACCCAAGTGTCTACTGAGGAGTTGGTTCCAGTACAAATGCCAGTTAGGCACGGCTCCAGGTGGAATGTAATTTTATGTTTTTGGAGTGTCAGAAGAACTCTGGGTTCCCATTAGCGTTTGAGAAGGGCTGTGTGTGCTGGGTCGGCTTGGTTCTGCCTGTAGGGCCCATGATTTTTTCCACTACTCGCTGGTGGAGAAATGCACTCACTAATGACCCCTTTAAAATGCCATTAAAATGAGCTGCACTTTAGAAACAGCACTAATGTTGTTAGTGGAATGATATCTTTTATGTTTAGATATTTAGTAATACAAAAATGCAGTACCTAAATAAAACAATATTCATACAAACAATTTTGTATGAGTATTGCAAATTGTACAACAATGGGCCTCACCACTTATATATTCATACATCAGCCACCAGATATTAACACTGCTGCTGAATTTCTGCAGTTTAATATGAATAAAATTGTTTTGTTACACATTTTTGCGGGCCACAGACATGCTACCAAAAACCAAAAAATTACCAAAAAATAAATGATTAAAATCACAACGTTAGAACTGTAAGATTTCTCCCAAATCCACATCAGAACAAAACGTGTGAAAATAATTATCCTAATCACTACAGTCTCAGTAAAAAAAAAAAAGAAAGAATTAATGTCATAGTGTCTGAAGACAAAGTCTGACCGCAACCTGGGACTCGTACATTATGGAAAAATTTTTATTATTATTTTTTTTAATGCGACAAAGGTAAGTAGAGCCTTGGCACGAGGACACATGATGGCATCCCATATTTCTAAAATATGTTTGTTTTTTGCAAACATACAAACCACAAGCGTCTGCATTCCTGCGTTTGTCCTGTCGTATTGTACTCAACCTCAGTCCATTAGCTTAATCCCTCCCTCCTCCGGCCTGTGTGGCTTCTGAAGTCCCAGCACCGCTTTAAGGCTCTATTTGTTCTATTATTTTGAATATTATTCTGTTCCTGTATTTTTTTATTATTTATGTTATGTTGCACATTGCTGTTTTAATAGTGCACATTGCTGCTACCAAAAAAAGCCACTAGATAGCAGGTACCCTCTGTGACCTCTCAATTTTGTTATTATTATTTGTTTGTTTTTGTTGTTTCCACTGAGAACAAGATTGTTACATTTATCTTAATTAAATTATTAAAATTTGACCATTAGTGCCTAATGTGGTGTATTACAGATCACTTGTATCACTTTGCATCACTTATATCAAACCCACCTTTTAAAATAAGATATTGTAAATTTGATTAATCAAACCAATGACTGACCATAGACTAATCTAAAACTGGCATAGGCCTCTCTGCTGTAAATCGAGAATCGAATCGTGACCCTAAAATCGGAAATACAATTGAATCAAATCAAATCAAAGTTTATTTGTATAGTGCTTTTCACAACACATGTTGTCACAAAGCGCTTTACAGGATTTAAAAGGTTAACAATACTATGGGTCGAGGATTTAGAGAATTGTGACACCCCTAGTGATCATTTGTAGGGGTTTTGTGTGCATGTCGTGTTATTGTGAGGGCCTGACTGTAGGACAGACATAGAGCTGCATGTTTCTGTCTAACAGGGTCACAAAGTGAGAAACACAGGGGGGTCACTGGGGGGACACAGAGGGACACAGAGGGGCAAAAGGCTCCAGGTTGTTGCTAATGACATGGAGAGCGTTGTTTACACCAACCCGATAGTTAGTGTTAAGACCCTGCTGGACTCTTGGCAAGTCCTCAGACATCTGGAATAGACACAGGACCTGTGTGTGTGTGTGTGTGTGTTTGTGTGTGTGTGTGTTTGTGTGTCTGTGTAAATTCCACTTTGTCACATCCCTGTGGTTCTTTACCTGGCCTTCATGGATATTTGTAAATGAAGCAGTGAAGTTGTATTTACTTCAGGAATTTTCTTCAGATATCATTTACACCACCAACTGCCTCAGATAAAGCAGACATGATAATGGCCTGCTAAAATGCCATTAATAATGTCCGTCAGGGCTGTGTTGGACATCTCTCAGGAAAACTGCGAGTCCAAGAAAAAGAGCTTGTATGGCGCCCTGTTGTCCTGTGGGCGAACTGCTCCTCTTCCTCTTCAGGTGTCCGTGTATCTCGGCTATTTCATGACGTGTGTGTGGTGCCATCTGTTCCCCCCAGGAGTTTTCATTTCAACATGCATTGTTGTCAGCAGTGCAAATGTTTGAGCATAATTATACCCATGTCTGTATAACGAGTGGTGTGTGTGTGTGTGTGTGTGTGTGTGTGTGTGTGTGTGTGTGTGTGTGTGTGTGTGTGTGTGTAGGTGGCTGGAGGTGAGCGTGTCTAACCTGACGTGTAGGCAGTACTGGGTGATCTATCTACAGGTGCTGCAGGGCGCCGTGTGGCCGGGGGGGCGACTGCCTGCCCAACCTCGAGCTCCGCCCACACGACAGCAACGAGACCACGCCAAACAGCAGTGCCTTCAGAGCCTGATGAAACTCCTCCCAGGTGTGAGACACACACACACACACACACACACACACACACACACACACACGCGCCAAACAGCAGTGCCTTCAGAGCCTGATGAAACTCCTCCCAGGTGTGAGACACACACACACACACACACTCCAAACAGCAGTGCCTTCAGGGCCTGATGAAGCTGAGGCCCCCCTCTCAACACACACACACACACACACACACACACACACACACACACACACACACACACACACACGGATCCCACACACACACACACACACACACACACAGATGTGCATCCCCGTGGATCTTCTCCTCCTAGTGCTACAATTGTGTTTGGATATTTTAAAATTGTTTTATTCATTATATTAACAAGAGTAATATTAGTGCTACGCTTGTGAAGTTTGAACACTGCAGTAGTATATTTCCACAACACTTTAATATTGTTATATTCATTATATTAACGTTGATCGTTGTCTGTTATTATTTTATTTGTTTCATTCTCACCAATAGTTGATCCATCTCACTCTTTGGATAAAGCCAAAAACAAACATTAGTAACAGCAGCACAAATACTGGCAGGTCGTCAATGTGTTCCACCATCTTGTTCATACGGTTGTAGTTGTTGTTGGAGATTCTCTCCACTCTGCATCCTTCATGTCCTCTCCAGCAGTCTCTGCTCTGGACGGGACGTCTTCACTCTCAGCGTCACATATAGACTGTGTTAGGTGTGTGACCCTGCTGTGTGCTGTGTTTACAGATGTGGTCTCTGATATGCTGGGCTCTGAGAAATACAAGCACACGTGGCAGACTGTGCAGGACTCGCTTCAGAATCCCAACATAAACAGGTCTGGCGCCGGACACACAAACCTAGAACAATCCGTTCTGCTATCAGCTTTGATATGCAACTGGCACACACACACGTCCACCCCTTCACTGTCCCAGTGTGTGTCCCAGTGTGTGTCCCAGTGTGTGTGTATGTATGTGTGTGTGTAAGTATGTGTGTGTGTGTATGTGTGTGTGTGTATGTATGTGTGTGTGTGTATGTGTGTGTGTGTGTATGTATGTGTGTGTGTATGTATGTGTGTGAGTCTGTGTATGTAAGCTCTGTTGGTGCATTTAGGGAGGCTTTTAAATCTTTCCATCTGCATTTTGATGTTTTCACTTCTACTTTTATAAGACGTTAATGCAGTTTATCTAGTTCAGATTTGTGATTTAAGATTGCTATCAATATCAGCAGTTGCGTCTACAAGTTGGTTTAATGTTACATGTATTATGTGTCTTGTACACTAAGGTAGGTAGGTAACAAGGGTGAGTGTGTGTGCCTGCATGTTAACCCTGTGTTGCGTGTGCACAAGTGTGTGCGAACCCTGTGTTGCGTGTGCACAAGTGTGTGCGAACCCTGTGTTGCGTGTGCAACAGTGTGTGTGAACCCTGTGTTGCGTGTGCAACAGTGTGTGTGAACCCTGTGTTGCGTGTGCAACAGTGTGTGTGAACCCTGTGTTGCGTGTGCAACAGTGTGTGTGAACCCTGTGTTGCGTGTGCAACAGTGCGTGTGAACCCTGTGTTGCGTGTGCAACAGTGCGTGTGAACCCTGTGTTGCGTGTGCAACAGTGCGTGTGAACCCTGTGTTGCGTGTGCAACAGTGCGTGTGAACCCTGTGTTGCGTGTGCAACAGTGCGTGCGAACCCTGTGTTGCGTGTGCAACAGTGCGTGCGAACCCTGTGTTGCGTGTGCAACAGTGCGTGCGAACCCTGTGTTGTGTGTGCAACAGTGCGTGTGAACCCTGTGTTGCGTGTGCAACAGTGCGTGCGAACCCTGTGTTGCGTGTGCACAAGTGCGTGCGAACCCTGTGTTGCGTGTGCACAAGTGCGTGCGAACCCTGTGTTGCGTGTGCACAAGTGCGTGCGAACCCTGTGTTGCGTGTGCACAAGTGCGTGCGAACCCTGTGTTGCGTGTGCACAAGTGCGTGCGAACCCTGTGTTGCGTGTGCACAAGTGCGTGCGAACCCTGTGTTGCGTGTGCACAAGTGCGTGCGAACCCTGTGTTGCGTGTGCACAAGTGCGTGCGAACCCTGTGTTGCGTGTGCACAAGTGCGTGCGAACCCTGTGTTGCGTGTGCACAAGTGCGTGCGAACCCTGTGTTGCGTGTGCAACAGTGTGTGCGAACCCTGTGTTGCGTGTGCAACAGTGTGTGCGAACCCTGTGTTGTGTGTGCGAACCCTGTGTTGCGTGTGCAACAGTGCGTGTGAACCCTGTGTTGCGTGTGCAACAGTGCGTGTGAACCCTGTGTTGCGTGTGCAACAGTGCGTGTGAATGCTGTGTTGCGTGTGCACAAGTGTGTGTGAACCCTGTGTTGCGTGTGCAACAGTGCGTGTGAACCCTGTGTTGCGTGTGCAACAGTGTGTGCGAACCCTGTGTTGCGTGTGCACAAGTGTGTGCGAACCCTGTGTTGTGTGTGCACAAGTGTGTGCGAACCCTGTGTTGCGTGTGCAACAGTGCGTGCAAACCCTGTGTTGCGTGTGCAACAGTGCGTGCGAACCCTGTGTTGCGTGTGCAACAGTGCGTGCGAACCCTGTGTTGCGTGTGCACAAGTGTGTGTGAACCCTGTGTTGCGTGTGCAACAGTGCGTGTGAACCCTGTGTTGCGTGTGCAACAGTGTGTGCGAACCCTGTGTTGCGTGTGCACAAGTGTGTGCGAACCCTGTGTTGCGTGTGCACAAGTGTGTGCGAACCCTGTGTTGCGTGTGCAACAGTGCGTGTGAACCCTGTGTTGCGTGTGCAACAGTGCGTGTGAACCCTGTGTTGCGTGTGCAACAGTGCGTGTGAACCCTGTGTTGCGTGTGCAACAGTGCGTGTGAACCCTGTGTTGCGTGTGCACAAGTGCGTGTGAACCCTGTGTTGTGAGCAGACTGGTGCATGTGATACTACTGTGGTTCTGTGCAGACATCTGGTGTACTGCGTCTGGGACCTGATCATCGAGTTCCTCATCCCTGAACTGTCTGAAGAGGAGTTCCAAAAATCACTGCTTCGCAGTCTTTCCAAAAATGCAGAGAAACTACCCCCATAAGAGATCTGGAAACAGCACCACTGGATACACTCCTGAACACACACACACACATACGTATTTGCACAAAATTATGCACTTTTGTCAAATACAGTCAGTGGTCGGACATGAATATATAAAGGACTGAGCAGAATGTAAACTTGTGGCTGGTTTGTGTCTGGCTCCAGTTTAGCTTGTTAAAGTCTGGTGGTCACAAACACACTGCATGCCTCCGGCCTCACTTGAGTTACTGCCCACCTGGTTTGTGTTCTGTCAGACTACATCTAATCCCCAAACACTGCGGACGTGAGTTTGTGACCAGCCGTGTCCTCAGACTGCACTCGTGCCCCTCCTGCTCCACGTTTGTGCAGACACAGGTGGGCTCTACGTGGCCGACTCCCTCCCCAAGGTGATCTCCAACAGGTGGGCTCTACGTGGCCGACTCCCTCCCCAAGGTGATCTCCAACAGGTCCTAGCGGCCCCCACCAACTCTATGTTTATGTCCTCCATCTCTCTTTGTCCGTGGGGACGACACTATGAAGCTCTGTATTTCCACTGTGCTCCTCTGAACCACAAGACCTTCTGCCTTCTTCTGCTTTACTGTCATTCTGCTCTTGATGTGTGTAGCATGTGTGTTGTGGGCATTTCGTACGTCTCACACATGCAGCTTCATCTCTCTCCACAGAACTGGTGTTGGTCTCCACACAGATGGATGGAAGAGTTTTCATTAACACACACATGCATAAGGGTTTGGTGTTAATACAGATATGCGTGGTGTTCAAACTTTCATTTTCAGTTTTTCTGTTCCACATTTTTCAAATAATATCTATAATGTGAGGTACATTTATATAATGATGCATATGTGAGACATAATGAGATATTTGTGATGAATATGATAGAGATGTGATGAGATAAATGTGCTGTGACATTGTCTCTTGTGTATTAACTTATTTTTGAATGTAAATACTAAAGTGAATATATTTTCAGTTGTAAATGTTATGATAAAATGAAAAATTCTATTTGAACTTCTACACCTGTCGCAGAATTTTGCATCTGAAACTGAGATATGCTGACCGCATTAAACTGTATGTAGACATGATTGTGTATTTAGTAAAGACGGATGGAAGGAAATGACAGGACTGACCATAAAGCTTTGCAAAAGCATTATTTAATCCTTTATGTGCAATACAGTTAATATTCCATGATGGTTTAAACATTTGTGAAACTACTGACACATTGATCTGTTTCTGTTGTAATTTTTTCAGTGGTTTTTTTTTCCTGGTAAAAGCTCAGCATACATAATGCATTTATGTGTTTTGTGATACTTTAATGTGTGATGTCTTACTTTGAAAAGTTATTCAGCATGGTGGATAACCAGTGTGCTGTTTGTCTGTTCTGCAGTAATAGCAGTCAGTCTCTGTGGTATCTCCTTGCGTGTATGTCTTGAATGTTACACTGTTTGTAAGCCTCAGTGATTGCTTGGAATAATTATTAACAATTAATTATGATGTGATTTAAGCTGTGGTTGAAATAAGCCTGCAGAGTTAAGGCAGTAACTGCAGAGGTAAAGCCTTAAAGTGTTTACTTCATAAATGTCTTTTGCCTACAATGTGGATATTGTACTTTACTTATTTGTTGAATAAATGTGAAGGCTCGGTGAGTGTCCAACAGGAGAGGGTCCCGCGTGGGGAGTGGAGATAATCGCCCCTCGAACACGCGATGTATACTCCCTGAATCTGCTTGCCAAATTGAGATTGAAGAACAGGTTCCTAACCCTAACTCAGCTCTCACGCTGTAGGTACGCTGGCTAAGCCAGAATGGACCAAGGAGACAGAAGAAGACAGAACTGCTACAATCTATAAAACACATTTAGTTTGTGTTTCTCATGATGCTGACACAATTTGTGAAATAAAACACCTTAAAGAGTCGAGTTATCATGTTATAACCATTTTAGTCAGAACAAATGATCAGCCAATCAGTCTGTATTGGAGTTTGAAGCCTTTATTCCTCCCGGATTACAGCGATGCTGTTTTATTTAATACAGAACTGAAACTGACAGACTTGTGGCCTTTATTAAACAAAAGTACAGATATAGAGTGATTTAATCTGTTCAGTGAAATTAAATAAGTCAATTGTCTTGGCTGTTTATTAAAGATAATAACTGAATCAGCTTCTCTCTGCCTGGAGGCATGGGGTTAGATGGTTCCTGTGCTGTTGGAAACGTGGGGTTTTTCTCCGCCTGGTCGCAGATCAATCCAGCTGGACTAGGGACTACGAGCTCTACGAACCTTCTGTGGCTTTTCCAACACGTGATAGCTGCCCTTTGAAGGTCAGTGGTCATCATTCTTTATTGTATTTATTGATTTGTTTTGTGATGAAGCATGGATGAACTCTGAGGACATGTCATCAGTATTCACACTGTCATCATCATAATCATTTATGTATTGTCATTTATGGATTTTATGGAGGGTCTTCTCTAAAACTGAACATGACCTGTTATTCTGTCCTTATTGCATGTAGCCTAATACAACTTGACAGATAGCTAAACAATAGGGTTTGAATAAAGAGCTGGACCAAAGGCGTTTCAGTGTCTTCAGTGTTTACTTTTTCCAAATTCCCATTTCACTTGTGAAACTGCAAACAAACATCACATATCTTAATACAGTGTACACCAACATTTGTAAAGCACCATGACCATGTATCCACACAGAGCATGAAACAGAAATGCAGTTAACTGTACTAACAGGTCACAGATATATGTAATGTTCTACTAATACACATCTTAAAACATACTGCAAAAGGTTTTACTTACAAACAGTGAAAGATATGGCACAAAACGTGAGGATGGATAGAGATGTTTGTAGAGTCATTACACCTACTTCATCACGTGCACAGCTGAGTCTAAGATGGCCACATTGACCTATGAACCTCACCATGTGACTAAGCTAGCAAATCAGACTTAAGTGACAGAGCATTAATGACATTAGCAGCGCCACCAGTGGCTGTAAAGGGGAACAACCAAATAGCAGTCAGAACACTCCCCGTCTGGAATTGTAAAATACCACTATACCCTACCCTACCTCTATGATGGTGACATGAGATAGATTATTTGGGAAATAGGTCTGAGGTAAGTCTTTGCAGTACCACCTTTAACAACTTTAAGCTCAACTTTCCTGACGTTCCCATCACTGCCAGGAAAAACTTGTGTTATGCGAGCCATAGGCCATTCGTTTCTCTTAACTTGAATGTCCTTCAGCAAGACCAAGTCCCCCTCTTTGACAGAAGACCTCTCGGTCTGCCATTTCCTGCGGCTCTGTAGAGTGCTGAGGTATTCAAGCCTCCAACGCTCCCAAAAGACATTTGCAAGATGTTGTACTTGCTTCCATTTTTGTCGGAAGAGATCTTTGGTGTCGAATGTACCTGGCACAGGATGAAGAGGGCTGGCCTTTTGGGTTAGCAACATGGCTGGGGTCAAGAGAGCAGGTGAATCAGGATCGCTAGAAATGGGAGCCAAAGGTCTTGCATTCACTATTGCAGAGACCTCTGCCATAAGTGTAGACAACACTTCATGAGTGAGCCGTAACTCGGCCGTATGCAGGAGCATAGAGTCCAATATGCGCCGACAGATGCCAATCATCCTCTCCCAAGCCCCACCCATATGGGAGGCATGGGGAGGATTAAAAACCCAGCGACAACCTTCCTCACTTAGGTAGGTTTTAACACTTGGTTCCTCCAGGACCATGAGCAGTTCTTTACAAGCACCAACAAAATTGGACCCACAATCAGAGCGCATTTGTTTTACAGGGCCCCTTAGGGCAAAGAAGCGTCGAAGTGCGTTCAGAAAGCTGGATGTGTCCATTGATTCAATCAACTCAATATGGACAGCACGGACACACAAGCATGTGAAGATGACTGCCCATCGTTTGTTACGTGCATAGCCTCCTCGAGTGCGCTGAGACACAACCGTCCATGGTCCAAATACATCTAGCCCAATGTAGGTAAAAGGAGGATCCGTTTTGAGGCGGTCCTCAGGAAGATCAGCCATTTTTTGTTCTGTGGTTTTTCCTCTGAGCCTCTTACACTGAACACATTGGTAGATAACCCTATTAATGCACCTTTTTGCACCAACAATCCAGAATCCTGCACTTCTTATGGCTCCTTCTGTAAAAAGACGGCCTTGGTGCTTGATCCGCTCATGAAAGTGATTCACAAGTAGAGAAGCGATGTGGCTTTTGCCGGGGACAATGATAGGATGTTTCTCATCAAAAGGTACCTGCGCATTATCGAGCCTTCCCCCAATTCTCAGAAGACCTTCGTCATCAATTATGGGATATAATTTCCTCAACGTATTTCTCTTGGGAATTTCTCTTCCTGCCTTTAAAAACGTTAACTCACCTGAATAGACTTCTTGCTGTACACATCGAAGGATAGTACTTTTTGCTTGAGATAGTTCATCTACAGTGCGAGGCCTTGGACAATAATGCCACCCACTGCATGTGCTCCTCTCAGTGTTGGATTTTAGAGAATGAATAACATGAATAAGGCAGGCGATAGCACGCAAGAGGGCCTTCCAGCTGGAAAAACGATGGAAACGATGAGATCCGAGTTTGTCTTGAGAGACGTGAACTGTTACACTGGTGCAGTTTGGCCGAATTTCAATGTCAGAGTCTGGGTTGATGAGCTCATAAGATTCCTCTTCAGTGAAGGACCCATCAGGAACAGAGAGAAAGGTAGGTCCAGATAGCCAGATAGAGTTATGCAAGTCTGAAGCAATTACAGGACGTGTAGCAACGTCTGCGGGATTCAAACTTGAAGGTATGTAATGCCACTGTTCTGGCTTGGTTGACCTTCGGATTCTTTGCACCCTATTACTGACATAGATGTGGAAGCGTCTTGTTTGGTTACGAATGTATCCTAATACCACCTTACTGTCCGTGTACAACTCAATCACGTCTGGTTTGACATCCATCTCTTCTACAACAAGCTCTGCTAGTTCAGCGGCTAAAACAGCAGCGCCTAACTCTAGACGGGGAATTGTATGTGCGGCGGTGGGCGCCAATTTCGCCTTCCCAAGAACAAACCCGGTCTTGCATGTTCCGCTGATATTTTTCACCTTCAGATAGGCCACAGCTGCTATGGCCACAGGGGATGCATCTGAGAACACGTGGATCTCTATCCTTTGGGCTTTGGAGAGCGAAATGTTCACATAAGTTCTGGGAACTTCCAAATCTGTCAGATGTTGTAACGAGTTCTTCCATGATTCCCAATCAGCCTTCTTTTCTAATGGTAGTGGAACATCCCAATCCAAGGAACTAGAAGTTAGTTGACGCAGCAGAATCTTTCCCTGGATTGTAATGGGAGCCACAAATCCGATAGGATCAAAAATGCTATTTACTGTGGCCAGAACTCCTCTACGTGTGAAGGGCTTTTCGTCTGTAGTGATATGGAAGACAAAGGTATCACTCTTGAGATCCCAGCCCATTCCAAGGCTCCTTTGGGTAGGAAGTGTGTCCACTTCTGGATCCAGGTCTTTCAGATCCTTTGCATGATCTTCAACTGGGAATTCCATGAGAACTGCAGGACAATTTGAGGCTATCTTGTGAAGCCTCAAGTTAGAGGTTGCAAGCATCTCTTGAGTTCTTCTCAGTAGGTCTACTGCTTCGTCAACAGTAGGTAAACATGTAATCCCGTCATCAACATAGAAATTGTGTTTTACGAACTCCTCTGCATCCTTTCCGAATTCATCCACCCCAAGCTGAGCTGCACGGCGGAGTCCGTAGATTGCTACGGCAGGTGAAGGACTGTTACCAAACAAGTGGACCGTCATTCTGTATTCAGCTACCTCTTTTGTCATATCATTTTCTTTGAACCATAGAAATCGTAAAAAATCACGATGGTCTTGTCGTACAATGAAACTGTGGAACATTTGTTCAATATCGGCAGTTATAGCAACTGCTTCTTGGCGAAAGCGTAGCAAGACCCCTAACAAGGTGTTATTCAAATCAGGACCTGATAGGAGTACCTGGTTTAGGGACATACCTTTGTCCTGTGCGCTTGAGTCAAAAACAACTCTAATTTGGCTTGGTTTACGGGGATGGTAGACACCGAAAAGAGGCAGATACCAGACTTCTTCTCCTTCTTTGGGAGCTGGTGCCAACTCTGCATGACCAAGATCCAGGATTCTTTGCATGAAGTCCACGAAATGTTCTTTCATCTGTGGTTTCTTCTTCAGTGTCTGACAAAGTGAATGCAACCTTTTCATGGCTAGATCTCTGTTATTGTGAAGACGAAGCCTTGGTGTACGAAACGGAAGTGGCGCCACCCAACTATTCGATTCATCTATGAACATTTCTTTCTCCATTATTTCCATGAACAGTCTGTCTTCAATGGATGGTGCAATCTTTTCATCATGTATTGTCTTTTCAAACACTGTGCTTCCCAATGTGCATTTTGTTGCATTTGAAGTGACATGAGCAACACGGTTGAAAGGAGATGTTTGGTGCACCTTAATGCTGAACTTCTCTTTCACATGAATGACATTGGGGCATGGAAAGCAAATGCTAGGACGTCCATTTGACAGGATGTTAGTGCGAAATGTGTTCACATCAGCTGGTCTGTGTGCAGAACCCAGGCAGACATCCCCAACTACAACCCAGCCCAGGTCTAGTCGTTGTGCAAAGGGGGTGTCATTGGGGCCACTAAGCTGCTCCCTGACCTTGTGTAATTGAAGGATGTCTCTTCCAAGAAGTAGAAGTATCTGTGCATGAGGGTCTATACTAGGAATCTCATGAGCTATGGGTTTCAGGTGTTCAAAGTGTCGTGCAGCTTCGGGAGTTGGAATTTCAGAACGATCATCAGGCATGTGATCACATTCAATAAGTGTAGGTAGTGACACACTTACGTCGCCATCTAGGGACTCAATCTGGAATCCAACTGCCCTTCTCCCTGAAGTTTCAGAAATACCAGCACAGGTGCGCAAGGTGTAAGGGGTGTTGTTGCCCTCAATGTTAAACAGATCAAAAAACACAGACTTGGCTAAGGATCTATTACTTTGTTCATCTAGAACAGCATACATCTTCAGCATGTTTTCTGGGCAGTTCCGAGGGTACACGTTAACCAGGCAGATTTTAGAGCATGATTTGGGGCTTGGACCAGTACCACAGACTTCTGTGCATTTTGACGTGATGTGTGTAGTCTGGGTTCGTTCTTCCTCCCCGCCATACTTTGGCAAGGCTTCCTGGTTCCACGGAGCTGGTCCCGGATGAAGGGCTGAAATGTGTCTCTCACTGTTGCATTCATAGCACTTGATTGAAGCTTTACAGTCCTTTGCGATGTGACTCGTGGAAGAACAGCACCTGAAGCAGATTCCTTGTTCCTTGAGGTAGCTCTTTCGCTCTTCTAATGGTTTTGCTCTGAAACCTCTACAACGTCTCAAAGGGTGAGCCTTTTTGTGCAGTGGGCACTGTTTCTCAACGTCTGTTATCTTCATAGCAGATGTGCGTGTTGCATACTCATCCATTTGTGCTACTCCTGTTTTATGAGTGGTGATAGAAAACTTTGCAGGGATTGGTCTTTTGACAGTCATATCTGACCTTGTGTGAAATGCACCAGAAGATAGGTTAAAACTTGGATCATTTCTTGCATCAGCTTCACAACAGACAAATTGCGCAAAGACAGAAAATGGAGGAAAAATGACTTTGTGTAGTTTTTTATATTGAGACCCATAAGAAATCCATCTTTCCTGCAGATTGTGAGGTAACTTTTCAACAATTGGATTAACACCTCTTGATGTGTCCAAGTATGAAAGTCCTAACAAGTAGCCTTCCGATTTTGCAGACTCCACTTCAAGCAATAAATCTCCAAGCTCCCTGAGCTTTAGGGGATCTTTGTTGTTGAGTTTAGGGAAGTTTTCAATTTTGTCCAGAAGGGCCTTTTCAACAACTTCGGAGGCTCCATAGGTCTCTTCTAATCTCTCCCAAGCTTTCCTGAGACCAATATCAGGATACCTAACATGCACAGCTCGGATTCTCTTCACATACTCAGCTGACTGATGTCCAAGCCACTTCATCAAAAGATCTAGTTCTTCACTTGGAGAGAGGTTCAGGCCTGCTTTGGCATTCAAGAAAGACGTCTTCCAAGCCCAGTAATTTTCTGGGCGATCGTCAAACCTGAGGAGCCCAGAACTTAACAGCTCACGACGGACAAGGAACTTGGCGATGTCACTTACTGCTGTGTTTTCATGTGGAGGAGGATGTGTTTGAAAGGCTGTATACGTTTGTACAGGAGCTTGTACATGATGATCCTCTTCTTTTTTTGGTTCTTTGGGATATAATGTGGCCTCTTGAGCGGACCTTTCACCATAAAATGAGAGACTAGGCATATGGGATCTAGAGCCTGCCTGGACTTGATGAGCCTCATCTTCCTGTTTGACATCGCGTTCTTGAGGAGAGGGTGAAGGAGGTGGGCACTGATGTACTTGTGTTTGAAAATGCTGTTCTACATAATTGCTGGTGTGCTCTTTTGGATCTACTGCAGGTAAATTAATTGAGGTGTTCTTCTGACTACCACCAAAGCTGAGCTCGGCAGCCTCTTCAAATACTTTTGCTTCAGCCAAAGCAGCAGCAACCTCTTTTTCTTGTTGTATCGCCATCAAAGTACCCTCCATGCGAACCTTTTCTAGTTTAACAGCTGTTTCTTTGTTGATGAAACTGGCTCGTGCACGTGCTGCCTCTGCTCTTGCTCGAGCTTGAGCAGCAGCCAGACTAGCTGCGGATCTTTTTGACCCCAAAGATGAGCTAGAGGTGACTGACCTCATCTCATGAGTTTGCTGTCCCTCTGTTTTGTCCGCTTCCTCCATAATTATTGACTCCTCCAAGGCATATCAATCAGCATAAACGAGTGCTTCACCACTGATCCTGTGTTAGGTGCCGGTTTTACAGTGTTTTTTCACTATTCTGTCCTTATTGCATGTAGCCTAATACAACTTGACAGATAGCTAAACAATAGGGTTTGAATAAAGAGCTGGACCAAAGGCGTTTCAGTGTCTTCAGTGTTTACTTTTTCCAAATTCCCATTTCACTTGTGAAACTGCAAACAAACATCACATATCTTAATACAGTGTACACCAACATTTGTAAAGCACCATGACCATGTATCCACACAGAGCATGAAACAGAAATGCAGTTAACTGTACTAACAGGTCACAGATATATGTAATGTTCTACTAATACACATCTTAAAACATACTGCAAAAGGTTTTACTTACAAACAGTGAAAGATATGGCACAAAACGTGAGGATGGATAGAGATGTTTGTAGAGTCATTACACCTACTTCATCACGTGCACAGCTGAGTCTAAGATGGCCACATTGACCTATGAACCTCACCATGTGACTAAGCTAGCAAATCAGACTTAAGTGACAGAGCATTAATGACATTAGCAGCGCCACCAGTGGCTGTAA
Organism: Brachyhypopomus gauderio; assembly: GCF_052324685.1. Taxonomy (NCBI): domain Eukaryota; kingdom Metazoa; phylum Chordata; class Actinopteri; order Gymnotiformes; family Hypopomidae; genus Brachyhypopomus; species Brachyhypopomus gauderio. The sequence goes on along the minus strand of NC_135226.1, from coordinate 22,146,549 downwards.
AGGGGAACAACCAAATAGCAGTCAGAACACCTGTTGCTTTCTCTTACTACCTTAACCAAGGTGACATATGGCACAACTGGTAACCAGACTGAACTATCTACTGAACTCTGGACTATTTCAAAATATGAGTTTAAGATGATCTGGTTATCATTTAACACAACACATACTGTGAGTGCTGCTCTAAGATACGTGATCACAAGCAGATATAGAAATATAGCTCCAGATATGTGATCACAAGCAGATATAGAAATATAGATCCAGCTTTCTAATCTGGGTCTCTCCACTCTGGATGCAGATGGGGGAATAACGCTTCTTAATCTCTTATGCCAAGTACATTTTTTAATTTCTCCAGAGGAAAAATTATGTTTGTCCAAAATCAACAAAAATGGATAAAACAGACCTTCCATTATTAAAATCTGATCAAGTTTTTGGGATCAGCTTTTTGGGATCCCTACGACAAATCCAGGATTGGCTGAAGATGTGTTTATGTTACTAGAATGTAATCTTATTCATACAAAATGGCACGTAGTGAGGCCCCCAGGAAGGTCTGACTCAACGTTGGCTTCATTCAGTTCTTAGAAATAAATAAATAATCTCCATAATGTATTTTTATTGTAGTCTTCCCATCTTAACTTTGACCAGTGAACCAATCTGACATAAGAACACATTTCTATTTTGACTTTTTGTTCCCCACAGACATTTAAACTCCATATTTAAACACCACAGACATTTAAACTCCATATTTAAACACCACAGACATTTACCCTGTGAAAACTTCACAGCACCTCAAAATTCATATTACCATATATTTAATGTATTAGGTCATTTAGATTATGAACATTATTTCCATAAACAGTTTCAACATCCTAAGGGCCAAATGTATTTCAGGTGTTGTTTCTCAGTGGGTTGAGAGTTGTTTTGCTGTTTGGTAGCCTAAATCAACTGGGGTCTTGTGGAGTTTTTTGGCTGAAGTTTTGCCTGTTAATGCATCTCACGTTGGTCTTCATGCATCTCACGTTGGTATTCATGCATCTCACGTTGGTCTTAATGCATCTCACATTGGTCTTAATGCATCTCACGTTTGTGGTCCTGCTTTCTCTGTGCTTGTCCCTACAGTCCACACATTTCTATGGGATTCAGGTCAGGACTTTGTGATACTTTCACTTTGTGGTCTTTCCAAGTAGTACTACCACAACAGTACTCCCACAATATGATGGTTGGAGAATTGTCAGGTGTCTTTAGTATATATGTAAACATTTAGCTTTAGTTTCATGAGTTTTTAAGTTTGTAGTGTTCAGAAACTATATATCATTTGGTGTGTTTAACTTGTGTGGCCAAGATCACAGGAAGCTCTCTGTCAAGATTCTTTACACACTGGCTGAAGTGTCATCAAAGCAAAAAGCCTTCCTTTACATGCAGATATTTACCAACCATTGGAATCTAAATCTCACAGGTTTTATGTTTGCTCCTTGATAAAAACACACTGGGGTGATTGTAGATGAATGAGGCAAATTCCAAAAAAAAAAAAGATTCTTCTTTTTGATTCTAAACAAATGATATTTTCTTAGTGAGTTAAGCATACTTTCACCTGCAGTATGTGTTTACAGACTTGTCTCTGTTCTTGGCAGTATCATGGCTACCTACAGCACTCAGAAGTGATTAACACTGCAAGGTGGATCTGTGTTGTTTTGTCTCCACAGTTTGTGTGTGTGAGGTCAAATGAGAGACCGCTACAGAGGCAAGAACATGTCTGAGGTCCTTCAGTGCTTCACTAATAACTGAACACTAAAGCATCATGAGAGATTTATCATTTATATTATACATAAATACATCATAATGTTTTGCAGGCACTTTTATGAGGGTGCGATAGCTTTTTGGGAAACACTAATGCAGAATTTTTAATATAACTGCACCTTTTTTTGCCCCAGACTGTCTTAATTGATATACAAGTGTACAGGATTGGCTGAGTGGGCCTGTCATTACAGCTGATTGGTTGAAAGGTCTCACAAGAGTGTGATTGGTGGAAAGGTCACGCATGAGTGTGATTGGTGGAAAGGTCTCACAAGAGTGTGATTGGTGGAAAGGTCACACATGAGTGTGATTGGTGATTGTAGGGCAGTTATGGCCTGGTGGTTAGGGAACTGGTCTTGTAAACGGAGGGTCGTGGGTTCGATCCCCAGACCTGAGGCCATGACTGAGGTGCCCCTGAGCAAGGCCCTTAACCCTCAATGTCTCACTTGTATAAAAATGAGATTAAAAAAATGTAAGTCGCTCTGGATAAGGCCGTCTGCCAAATGCCATAAATGTAAATGTAAATTGGTGCTGCACATGTACAGACTACATGGCTGTGGTCACCGTGGTGACTGAATGAGCGGGAGACTGAGTGACTGTAAGTGAGGTCTTGGTCTCCGCTAGCAAATAAAAAGGCTGCATATTTGGAGAGAGTGTACTGGTTACTCAGGTGAAAGGCCTCCTCTCCACAGGCTGGATACGCGGCTCTAATGAAGCGAGACCAACACCGTGAGACTGAACGCCTTCTGGGGAGAGCTGACGGACTTTCAGCCTTCAAAGCCTCCTACCAGAAGAGATTAGCAATGGGTCGTTCTCTGTACGTCTGTGGCTCAGGAGATTGGGGCAGATGAAGTCTGAACAGAAGCCGTGTCATGTCTTTGGTTAGGCTTGATACGTTAAACAACAGACAATATTGATTTGATCAGGCAAACGCCATGACGTGGTTCTTGTATTTGTTTGTTTTAAAATAATTTATAAATTCCTGTTTGCACAACCTTTGGACCATATATGTCAAAATATAATTTGGTCATTTGCTTCAATACTTACCACAGAGATTTACAAAAATATAAAATTTATGCTTAATTAATGATTTTACTTCATCAAAAATGTATCTGAAATGATTTTATACATTTTTCTTCGACCTGCTCTCAGACACCCCTCCCACCCCAAACGAGGATGACACAATCTTCACGCCCTCATTTACATAGAAACACATGTTCTCGGTAGTGTTATATAATCACGTGAGCGCTCCTCCTCTAACACTAAAGCGCTCGAGATGGTTTGAATTTGGCTGCTGGTTGTTTTTTTGTTTGGGTTTTGTTATTTCTAGCTTATATAACAAGAGGCCACGTGCTAATGCTTATGTAAACGCACTCGCCAGTCTCGTTTCTCTTATGTAAACGCACTCGTCAGTATCACATATGAACATGACTTGACTTTTTAAATATAATAATTAATGTTTACATTATTTAAAAAACATGTGCTCTGATGTTTATTTATGTGACTTGCTTTCTGTGGATTGTATATTTGGTTGTGTGAAATCACCTGTACAATCGCATACTGTCTGGAGACGTTTACTTCAGAGCAGTGCTGCGTTATGTCTCATTGTTTGAGCATGTTTAAAGATCCGCTTTTTTTTGTTATATTTGTTTAAATACTTTTTTTTTACCACGCCCCCTGTAGGTTATGTTGTTCCAGCATTTACAGTTATAGTATGCAGATATAATTATAGACACTACACATAGCCTGATAACAGTTAAAAATCTGTGAAATGAGATCATAGGATCTTATGGTAACAAACACACATCTATGATATAACATACATGATAAAGATCTAACAATATTGTCGTGTTGCAGTGGATGTTAAGTGGCTGTTTGCCGGTTTTACTGACCCCTTTCCAAATCTTGGCATTTCTGTTTTCGGCTGTACGACCCACTGAGAGAATAAGAAAGTATGAGGGTTTCAACTAAATGAAGCCGGATCATCTCAGTTCTTCCACAACTCTAAGCAAACAAAACTGAAGTTTGAGGCTACTGTCCATGTGTGACCACTAGGGGGCGCGTTCATCACATGGGACAAATGTGGGACGAGTTTGCCTACATCCACGAGGTGGCAGTATATGCATAGAAGGATTTATAATTGAGGATTTTGCTTATATTTACTACTGTAGAACTTTTTTCAGTATCATTACAGCATACCCTGTGATGAGGAATCAGTAGAACAATTTATGTAGCAAGAAAGTGTTTTAATCTCTTAGAATTTCTTTAATTTGTTAG
>NC_135226.1:21992481-22137481 GCF_052324685.1 Brachyhypopomus gauderio | reverse complement strand
GTAATCAGACCGTGGAGGCATCAGGTAGACGATGATTAAAGACACGCAGTACAGTGGCAGAGGACACACACCTGGATGTCATAATGGGCCTTTTAGTCAACAGTAACCATGGTGCCCACAGACACACACACACATGCACATGCACGCACGCATACACACACACACAAACATCAACACACCCATAAACATCAAAACACACACACACACACACACACACACACACACACACACACACACACACACACACACACACACACACACACACACTCACTGTGTTTGTTTTTAGAGGGCATAATTTATGAAACACTACAACTGATCAGTATTGTGAAATGCAGTCATTTATGCTGATCAATATAAGCTGATTACTGCAATAGAAACTGATTAATATAAACTGCAAAGACAATAAAAAAAATCATCTCAACTTACTTGAGCAGGTCAGACTTATGATCCAAAACACTGGCAGAGTTCTTTTAACATCCAATATACACGTCTCATTGTTCATGTTAGCATTCTGCAGAAGACACCATATAAACAGAACCACCACCACCACCACCTCCACCACCCACCACCTCCACCATCTCCACCACCACCATCACCACCTCCACCACCACCACCTCCAGCACCACCACCACCACTACCACCACCTCCACCATCTCCACCTCCACCACCACCCACCACCACCTCCACCACGACCACCACCTCCACCATCACCACCACCTTCACCACCTGCACCACCACCTCCACCACCACCATCACCACCACCATCCACCATCACCACCACCTCCACCACCACCATCACCGCCATCACCACCTCCACCACCATCACCGCCACCTCCACCACCACCATCATCACCACCTCCACCACCATCACCACCACCACCATCATCACCACCTCCACCATCATCACCACCTCCACCACCATCACCACCACCTCCACCACCATCACCACCACCACCTCCACCGCCATCACCACCACCATCACCACCATCATCACCATCACCACCTCCACCACCTCCACCGCCATCACCACCACCACCACCATCATCACCACCTCCACCACCATCATCATCACCACCTCCACCACCATCATCATCACCACCTCCACCACCATCACCACCACCATCACCACCACCACAACCATCACCACCACCTCCACCACCCACCACCACAACCACCACCTCCATCACCACCACCATCACCACCATCATCACCTCCACCACCACCACATGCTGCAACAGACTCGAACCTGCAACTCTAATATCACTGAAATAACAGCTGGCTGCCATATTTCAGCCTCCAAAGTGTACATTTTGTTGTCCTGTAAATATGACCTGAGTGACCTGATTTGACCAACTCCAACACCAACCCCAACCCCACCTCCAACCCCAACCTCAGCCCCAACCCCACCTCCAACCTCAACCCCACCTCCACCACCACCATCACCACCACCTCCACCACCACTATCTCCACCACCACCACCACCTCCTGGTTTTAACGTGATGTGGATTCAAGTGCAAACCTAAAACTAAATGCCAAAAACAGCCAACGGAAACCTCCGCGATCGCGGGAAAACGAAAACAAAAACCCCGAAGGGATGACAGCAGAACGACACGGAGGAATCTCGACGTGCGAATAAACCAGGTAAGTAAACAAACAAAAAAAACACGCGGAAAAGAAGTCAACACGTCACTGAAGAGAAACAGGGGAAAAAAAACAAAAACTACACGGAGGACTGCTCAACGTGTCACACGGGGAAAAATAAGAAACGAGAGAAAGAAAAGATGAGACTTAGGTAACAAGACCTAAAGCCTCTACCTGGTACCTGTCAGCCTGTCTACCAGAACACTGGAAGACAAACCGACGCAGAAACAGTGAGAGAGACAAACAGAAAACGAGAGAGACCAACCTGAGAACACTCAGGGGTGAAACGAGAAAAGTAATCACTGCACGAGGGCAAGAGATACTGGCTTAGGCTGCGAGTGAAAAACTAACAACTTCAGCAATGAGTTGCTGAAGTCGCTCGTATTAAATAGGCTGCTTACAGCTGCAAACTATTGGGCTTGATTGCCCCTGGTTCTAGCTCGCGTGCTCCGCCTAGTGGCAGCAGGAGGCACGTGCCTGGGTCGAACCCTGACACCTCCACCACCATCACCTCCACCACCATCACCACCACCATCACCTCCACCACCACCGTCATCACCACCATCACCACCACCACTTTCACCACCACCACCTCCACCATCACCACCACCACCTCCATCACCTCCACCACCATCACCACCTCCACCATCACCACCACCATCACCTCCACCACCACCGTCATCACCACCATCACCACCACCACCATCACCACCACCACCTCCACCATCACCACCACCACCTCCACCACCATCACCATCATCACCTCCACCACCACCACGACCACCACATGCTGCAACAGACTCGAACCTGCAACTCTAATATCACTGAAATAACAGCTGGCTGCCATATTTCAGCCTCCAAAGTGTACATTTTGTTGTCCTGTAAATATGACCTGAGTGACCTGATTTGACCAAGCCCAACCCCACCTCCAACCCCAACCTCAGCCCCAACCCCAACCCCAACTCCAACCCCAACCCCACCTTCAACTCCAACCCCACCTCCACCTCCAGGTTTCTTCAGGGAAACCATACTGCATGGTCTTCATGCTTTGGGAAAAAGTACAAATGAAAATATGCCAAGACCTGCAGTAGGTGTTGGGAATTTGCCCTGGAGCCATTTGTCAGGGTGAGATCGGTTCTACCTGGTGGATAAACAGGAGGAAGAAAGGCTTGTCTGGGCCTCAGGTAATCCTCTCGCATCAAACCAACCAAGACCCGAGACGAGGACTTGAGTCCAATGGCAACCTTGAGCATTCCAGCGCGCTCAGTAAACAGAACGACCCCTGAATGGTGAAGAAGGGCCAGCAGACAGCACAAGGGTGAAACAACGTGGATTATAACTTCACACAGGCAGCATGAACGCAGAGTGAACACACAACCATCTAAAAGGCTTGGATCTACCTGCTGGATGGTTGTGTTTATCAGTCACTGGGACAGGCTCTGTTTCCATTGCTGACATTCTGAAGAATCTGTCAAGTTCATAATCCCCAAAATCCTGAATCTATTTACTGAGGTACTACCACAGTGAGTACCTCCCCGAGAGTATGTGGCGCATTTGTTTGGTTTCTATGGAAAACAGAAATGTTTAAAGAAAAATTGTTTTCAAAATGAATGATTACGATCACATCTCGCAAATATCAAAAGGGGAATTTTACTTGCAGTGTTTCAGTAAACAAATGATCACGTCACCTAGATACTGAATAAAAAATGAAAAGTGTCTTGTTTGTTTTTAAACTGTAAACTGTAACTGTATTTTGCTGCTTTTTAATTTCTTCCATCTTGTTCACTAAAATGATTTTCACCTCGCTGTAAACTCACCAAACCAGCATTAGTCTCTGGAGCTCAACTTCTCCTCCTTACAGTGACATTGCAGCACCTCTCTGCTGCACCTTTGAGAATGTGTCCAACTCAAATGTGTCCAGCTCACATGTGTCCATCTCAAATGTGTCCAGCTCAAATGTGTTGAGTTCAAATGTGTCCAGATCAAATGCGTCCTGCTCAAATGTGTCCTGCTGAAACATATCCTGCTCAAACCTCTCCAGCTCAAACGTGTCCTGCTCAAATGTCTCTGGCTCAGGCGTGTCCTGCTCAAACACGTGTGAGGACTGTCTTGCTCCATATGGGTATGGGAACTGATGGGAAAGAGTATGTTGATGATGCTTGACTTTTGTTTTGGTGTTAGAGCCCAGTGTCAGTGTGGGCTGTGAGAACAAGTCAGCAGGAGAAGTGATAGAGATTCGGGTGCGTGAGATAACTGTGAAATGCTTAAAGTTTCCATGGTGTTTTAACATTTTCCTAGTGTCTCTTATTTCTCAGACCTGAGATTCAAAACCCTGTGCCAATGCCATCATGTTTTCAAGGGCCACTTTCTGCCTACTGTGTTTGATGGTTCTGTTGAGAAGCTCTTCTGTGACTTTCTAGAGTAACAGATACTGGTAATCATTTGACTGCGCTGGGTGTGGTCACTGGGTGTGACCTAACTGCACTGGGTGTGGCCTAACTGGACTTTGGCAGAATTCAAAATAGCCTACTAAATACAACTTGCATATTGACTGGTCTCCAAGTCAATATAACGTATGCAATATGTGACCAAAATAACCTTTTTGAGTATGTCATCATACCTGGGTGATGTAGTGCTTCTGTCAAACATTGCAGAACATGATCAGATGTAGTACTGATGTAGTACTGATGTAGTACTTCTGTCAAACATGATCAGATGTAGTACTGATGTAGTACTGATGTAGTACTGATGTAGTACTTCTGTCAAACATGATCAGATGTAGTACTGATGTAGTACTGATGTAGTACTTCTGTCAAACATGATCAGATGTAGTACTGATGTAGTACTGATGTAGTACTTCTGTCAAACATGATCAGATGTAGTACTGATGTAGTACTGATGTAGTACTGATGTAGTACTTCTGTCAAACATGATCAGATGTAGTACTGATGTAGTACTGATGTAGTACTTCTGTCAAACATGATCAGATGTAGTACTGATGTAGTACTGATGTAGTACTTCTGTCAAACATGATCAGATGTAGTACTGATGTAGTACTGATGTAGTACTGATGTAGTACTTCTGTCAAACATGATCAGATGTAGTACTGATGTAGTACTTCTGTCAAACATGATCAGATGTAGTACTGATGTAGTACTGATGTAGTACTTCTGTCAAACATGATCAGATGTAGTACTGATGTAGTACTGATGTAGTACTTCTGTCAAACATGATCAGATGTAGTACTGATGTAGTACTGATGTAGTACTTCTGTCAAACATGATCTGATGTAGTACTGATGTAGTACTTCTGTCAAACATGATCAGATGTAGTACTGATGTAGTACTGATGTAGTACTGATGTAGTACTTCTGTCAAACATGATCAGATGTCTTGTATCCAGGCCTCTATCAGTGCTACATCCCATCATGTAATGGTAGTAGAAAATCTTGTACAAGTGGGCAGAACCTTCTCACGTTCACGTGAGCTCGTAGTATGATATGCATTTCTTACGTACTGGTTACTGTGCTGCATACCACTACAGGGACCAGTATGCAGAACATGGTATATACTGAGTGCAGGATACAGTATGTAGTAGGCTATGTCTAACAGCCTATGTGCAGTCTAACTGAACCATGTGTATTCCTTCTGAACATCTCTGACCTTCCGTTGACCTTCTGTTTGTCTTGGGTTTGAGTCCCAGGTGGGATGGCCTCGGTCTCCAGCCTTGTTCAGAATGTACTGCAGTGAATCTTTCACAAAAATGCAGAAAAATAGAATACATGAAAGCTGATGCTTATTTCTTTCAATCTAAATTTCCTTGATGATAACTGGCACAACTAAAGGTTTAAGGTCTGGGCTTAATCTTAGCGAAAGCATTCTGCATGGACTGCAGGAACATGAAACAGCCTGTTACACCAACTGATATGGTTTGTCAGTTTTAAGCAATGAACAAACATGTCCTGGTTGTTCACTAGACGTGGGGACTTTTCATGGGTGTGTCCTTGAGCTCTGTGAGTGTCCGGATGCCTTTCGTACAAACACTCAGAATATTCACACTTCCACTCTGATGTGGCAGGAGCAACATCGCACACTCATTTTAAAAAGTTTCAACAGTGACATGTCAGCCTGTGTGTGAAGGATTTCCATTTTCAGAATACCAGCCATGACCTCTCAACTGGGAGTGAAGAAATGAAATTTAAATAATTTCCAATGTCACATATTTTCAAAAACAGTTAGCACTTTGTTACATAAACGCATAAGACACATGGTTATATCACTATGCATTACACTACAGAACCACAGAACCTTTAAGACATGCTGAAGACACAGTGTGTTTACATCAGGCTTGTATGTTAATTAACGGTCAGATAGAAAAGTTTAAAGCTAGCTGGTCCTAAACATTCATTTCCGTGTGTGGTTTCAGCAGGCTGCTAAACATCTCCCACGTCTGCAGCTGTGGTTCAGGAGAAGCTGCTCCTACACACGGCAAACACCTTCAAACATTATAATCACAGATGTCACAACATCTGTCCAAACAACCATGCTAACACAGGTGGGTCCCAAGGTCAGTCATTTTCACAAAGCTTTTAAATTGAGAAAACAGAATAACAGTTTTACGGGTGATAACTCACATAACCTCTTTCTCTCTTTATTTGATTTTCTTCATACATTCTTTGTAATAATGCAAAGTCAACAATAAGTAATATAAAGTATTATATTGTGTACCCACAATGTTATACATATTGTAAGAGTAAAGGTTCTAGCAGAGTCTAAATGTTGAGCACATTACGTCATACACCCAGTAGGTCATGTCTCCACTAAGTCATTACAGTCTGCTGAAGAGAATATATAAGCCCTCGCAGTTAGAATAGTCGCTTTATAAACATGTTTTCTCTGTAAATTGAAAACAGATTAGGTTTGGTAGGATACAGATGACTTGCAAACTAGTGACCTAGTCATATGACGTTATAGCACATCTGGACACATTCCACACCCCTGTAGTGCCCCTACATTACCCCTGCAGTACCCCAGTGTTTTGGAGGGATTTAGGCTTGCAGATTCTACTCATGTTCTGATTGGTTCAGGTGATACGACTCGGCACAGGGTGTCATGAATGACAGGGGTCACATGGTCTGGTGTCATCCTCTCAACAGGGGTCACGTGGTCTGGTGTCATCCTCCCTACAGGGGTCACGTGGTCTGGTGTCATCCTCCCTACAGGGGTCACGTGATCTGGTGCCAGCCTCCCAACGGGTCACGTGGTCTGGTGTCATCCTCTCAACCGGGGTCACGTGATCTGGTGTCATTCTCCCAACAGGGGTCACGTGGTCTGGTGTCATCCTCCCAACAGGGGTCACGTGGTCTGGTGTCATCCTCCCAACGGGTCACGTGGTCTGGTGTCATCCTCTCAACAGAAGTCACGTGGTCTGGTGTCATCCTCCCAACAGGGGTCACGTGGTTTGGTGTCAGCTTCTCAACAGGGGTCACGTGGTTTGGTGTCATCCTCCCAACAGGGGTCACGTGGTTTGGTGTCATCTTCTCAACAGGGGTCACGTGATCTGGTGTCATCCTCCCAACAGGGGTCACGTGATCTGGTGTCATCCTCCCTACAGGGGTCACGTGATCTGGTGCCAGCCTCCCAACAGGGGTCACGTGATCTGGTGTCATTCTCCCAACAGGGGTCACGTGGTTTGGTGTCATCTTCTCAACAGGGGTCACGTGATCTGGTGTCATCCTCCCAACAGGGGTCACGTGATCTGGTGTCATTCTCTCAACAGGGGTCATGTGGTTTGGTGTCATCTTCTCAACAGGGGTCACGTGGTTTGGTGTCATCTTCTCAACAGGGGTCACGTGGTTTGGTGTCATCTTCTCAACAGGGGTCACGTGGTCTGGTGTCATCCTCTCAACAGGGGTCACGTGGTCTGGTGTCATCCTCCCAACAGGGGTCACGTGGTCTGGTGCCATCCTCTCAACAGGGGTCACGTGGTCTGGTGTCATCCTCTCAACAGGGGTCACGTGGTCTGGTGTCATCCTCCCAACGGGTCACGTGGTCTGGTGCTGGTTCTGCAGATCTGGCCCTGCATCAGGAAAATTAACCAGCTGAACTGCACCACAGTGCACTGCTGAGAACAGGCTGCAGAATCATTTTAGATTTGTTTCAATTATACTAATGTATTATGTGTACAATGTAATAGCAGTGTATGATAATCAAACTGCTGTTATTACTAATATTATTACTATAACCACACAAAAATTAATTATTAATTATTTATTAATTAATTATTTATGATACTGCCATTTCTAAAGTAGAAAAATAAATCAAATACACTTACATCAGTCTATTTACATCAGTCTATTTACATCAGTCTATTTACATCCGTCTATTTATGTCAGTCTATTTACATCAGCCTATTTACATCAGTCTATTTACTCTGTCTATTCAAAAGCACTGAAGGAATGGTCACCTGTCCCACATGAACTAAAGACATTAACAGTTCAATTCTCCATGAAGGGATCCAGTCCCTGGAAAACTCATTATCCTTTCTAAGAAAAATGATGTCATGGCATTATTGTGATGAATAATCCATGTCCCTGGACTTTGGTGTTTCCATTGTTAATATCTGTCTGTCACGTCTGGCTCCGCCTCCCTCTGTGCTTGTGTTTACTTCCTGGTCTTCCCTGCCTAGTGTTGTGTAACTCCGCCCCTTGTGATTGTTCTCAGGTGTTTCTTGTTTAGTGTCTAGTCAGTGTCTGGTATTTAAGGCCTCTATTTCCCATGCTTGTTTACTGGTTTTTGTTGAATGTACAGCTGTTTGGGTCAGTGTTTTCTTGTTTTCTGTAGCCAGTGTGTTTATTATGTCTAACCCTGTGATTTGTGTCAATGATGTAACTCTCTCTGGACATCCTGACCTTTGACCCCTGAATGTTTAAAGGATTATGACTCTGGATTGGCCCATATTAGCTCCTCCTCTTCTCTGTGTGTCCACCTCCTCCTCACTCTGCCAATGCAGCATTACACCATTTTTTCAAATTCATACGGGTTTGTAATGCTACGTTTCAGAGGTTCATACATCTGTGTCAATGGAGCACAGACACTGAGGTGCTCATCTATCTGGATCAGATCAGATTTTAGAGTCTGAATTAATGATGTTTCTGTAGAAATTCATCTATGAGAGTTTATGGTTTCAAAGTGATGGTTTGGAAATGGTCTTACTTTTTCATTTCAGTAGGTCACCCAGTGTTCCAGTGGTGATGCATGAACTCGTGTCTCTGCATGTCTCTCTCCACTTCTCTCTTCTCACGTCCAGAGTCTTGTGTTTCAGTACCAATGCCCTCTCCACAGTTATGCTTTACTAATGCCTTCCAGAGTTGTGCTTTCACTATTAATGCAACACACAGTCATGTGTTTCATGTTGAGGAAGGTCTCTTCATTACATTCCAGTTTGAACGTTTTACTCCTGGTCTTTCCAGCTTTATTTGTCCTCTGGTTGTCCTCCTGCGTCTCCTGTTGGACCCTCACAGTCATTAGTCAATGTACACACTCACCTTTTTGGTCTAGTCATGATTTGTGTTTTTGCACATTACTTGGGCCTATAAGCTCATAGCTCTGTCTGAGCTGTTCTATAGTATATATAATATGCTGTTCTTTTCCTGTGCCTGAGAACACTGGACCACTGGTTGTTAACAAAGCTTTTAACCGTTTGAAGATTCTAGTTCTAAAACCACTTCTAAACCAGCACCAATAGCGTCAAGAAGTTTTGAAGTCACCCTTAATGCTGGGACCCGTTTAGACGAGGACATTCAGTCCAAGAACGATGCCAACCACTTCTCCAAACTCTAGGGTCAGGGTGCCATACATACTCAGTCCGCTGTGAAGTCTTATCAGGGAGACATGTGTTCAAACATAGTTTGAAGTGAGGGGTATAGCCCAAAGTAATTCCCCCTCAGACTACCTCACACCTGCTTTTTTCTTTCAACAGACTGTAGAAAATATTTATTCACAAAGGAAAATTGCTTGCAGATGCAGGGATAACACACACAGCTAGTTTTCAGAAAACGCAATCGTGGATTTCAACCTCGCAGTTTGAACGTACGGCCGCGGACCTCTTACACCAAGCAGGAAGAGCGTGTGGTTGGAGTCACGGTTGGACAGACTCTGCTGGACGTGCCGCAGCGTCTGTGTGGCTGAGCAGCTGAACAAACCGGGCCCTTCGAGCCTGTCCCATGATGTCAGGAGGGGTGAGCTCAGCGGGGTGGGCGTGCGGGGTACGCGGGGGTCCTGTAGGCCAGCGTGTTCCTCGGAGAGCAGGAACAGGTCCCGCACAGCCAACATCACGTCCAAGAACGACAGCTTACACCTGCTTCACTGTCCCTGACCTGACGTGGCCACAGGGTACGACACGCCAAACACACAGATGCAGTAACCCAGTAAAGTGCTTCATTAAACCTTCTGCTGTCCAACAGAAGACTGGTGAGCAAACAAATGTCAAAAATCAGCTGTCAGTTGTTTTTGTGAAACGTTCCCTGTATCAGGGAACTTTATGAAGTACTTCTGTGTGACCTTCTGCTACACAGCTCAGTTTGTTTCCTGTGCGTGGGAAGACAGTCTGACACATGATGCAAGACTCCGGGTGCAGCGTCCTGGTGCGGCACTCACTCACGCAGGCTGCCAGAGTGGTGAGTCATCTCAACATGATCATTCCTCATGTGTAATAATTATATCTTACACTGTTTCCTGCTGAATATGAAGGGAATCATGAAAGGGATCAGTGCACAGTGCTCCACTGACTTATCACTACACCAGACCTGCACAACTAGACCAGCCCTGCACAACTACACCAGACCTACACAACTAGACCAGACCTACACAACTAGACCCAACCTACACAACTAGACCAGCCCTGCACAACTAGACCAGCCCTACACAACTGGACCAGACCTACACAACCAGACCCGACCTACAAAACTAGACCAGCCCTGCACAACTAGACCAGCCCTACACAACTAGACCAGCCCTGCACAACTAGACCAGACCTACACAACTAGACCAGACCTGCACAACTAGACCAGACCTACACAACTAGACCAGCCCTACACAACTAGACCAGCCCTACACAACTAGACCAGCACTGCACAACTAGACCAGACCTACACAACTAGACCAGACCTACACAACTAGACCAGCCCTGCACAACTGGACCAGACCTACACAACTAGACCAGCAGTCATACACAACACTCACACATGTGCCAGGACTCCTAATGCACCAGAAACCAAATCTCAAGGTTCAGCTTTATGAGGGTCTTGTGGGTGGCTGAAGAGGTCATAGTCCAATCTGTGAGACAGAAACATAACCCCGCCCCAAGGTCACTCCTATCTTGCCAAATGTAAGATGTCGGGGGGGGGGGGGGGGGGGGGGGTGATGTTGTTTAAAAACACAACATTACTGCACTAGCTTGGTGTGTGATGTGATAACAGATATTTCTGTTCAGTGAGCTAATCTGAAGAATCAAACATTTTTTGATATACTATTATTGAAAATCATAAAACCCAATCCTTTTAAATAGTGTAATTAGTGAAACATATATATATATATATATATATATATATATATATATATATATATATATATATATATATATATATATATATATATATATTGAATATATACATTGAATATTTTTAAATGTAGTCTGGAGAAATCACACACACACACACACACACACACACACACACACACACACACACACGCATGCGCGCACACACACACAAAACCCTTAAATTTGTCATCCCCTATTGGTTTCTTGCTCCAGAATACCTTTGAAGAAATCCCATCTCAGGGATGAGGTTCTGCTGGTTAAGTGGCTCTCATATGATCCAAAAGCTAGGGTATAGCAGTCAGTAATGAGTCCTACACTCCCCAGAGACCCTGAAAAACTTTAACAGCATTTTCCCATCAAGAACTGAAAAGATTTAGCAGGTGTAGTTGATTAACAAAACCATGTCACTTTTAGTAAGAGGAAAAATGAGGCTTTGTTTTATTCTGTTGACATTCAGCTAATCAGTTGTAGTCAGGGCTATCCAGCTGACACATCAATCATTCACACTAATGATCTCAAAAATATAGTAGGTTAGTGTTCACAGAGTTTTCTAAGTGGTTTGTCTCTGTGTCGCGTGTAAAACGTTCCAAGTGTTCATAGGGGTCTTTGGACGTTGATTACAGTGTTGTATCTCCATGGCACAGAACACAAGAAGAAACATGTTCCCTTCAATATGTGAGAACAACCTACGGCTTGGATTGTACAATACTGAATCTCACTATCCCTTAAAAAAAACCCAGATCAGTAGCGTTACATTAAAACCCAGATCAGTAGCGTTACATTAAAACCCAGGTCAGTAGCGTTTCATTAAAACTCTAGATCAGTTACATTAATTGTAGCTAGATTATTTTTATTTGAATGTGCTTAATAGATTTTTTCTATGTATTTAAATTGTTAATTTGATCATTACAATTTTTCATACTGGTCTGGAAGAAGTCGTTCGGTGTCTTAGGTGAGATCCATACTTCACTCCTTTCAGATATACTGTCAGTGGAGTATTTGAGTCCAGTTGAGTAAGTTTTGAAGGTGTTTCTTAGAGAGACATTTTTGTTCAGTTCCAGTGAACATGCTTTGAGGCAGTATATCTTCTTCAGGGTTCTTTCAACCATGCCCTGGGGTGAGCTACCCAAAAACTACAGCTAAGGTCTTTCAGAAGACAGCTCCTTCTTTTAAAAAAACCCTTTACCCAGTCAGGGGTTTCCAAAATCTTGCCATGGTCTCAGTTTACATTAAAGTTTTTGAATCATTTCAATACATTCCTCACATATGCAAATGGGTGTATCGGCCCGCTCCGTGTGTTGTTATGAAGATCACATCAGTAGAGACAGTGGAACAAAAGTGTGACCTGCTGTTGGGATGGTTGGGGGGGGGGGGGGGGGGGGGGGGTAGATATGAGGCTCAGAAACAAGCTCCCTCTCTGGAGAAAAGACACTTCCTGCTTCAGTGTCCTCCCTAACCCTAACCCAGACCCAGACCCAGCAGGTTAATGATAGGAGCACATACAGAGAACGTTCACCTTGCACAGAAATACTTCACTATTACATTTCTTTGTTCAGGGATTTGGTTATATTTTAGTTGGTTATGTTGGTTGGCTATATTTTAGTTGAATGGATTTTAAATATTTATTTAACAAAATCTCTGAAGTATAAC
This sequence comes from Brachyhypopomus gauderio, assembly GCF_052324685.1. Taxonomy (NCBI): domain Eukaryota; kingdom Metazoa; phylum Chordata; class Actinopteri; order Gymnotiformes; family Hypopomidae; genus Brachyhypopomus; species Brachyhypopomus gauderio. The sequence continues at coordinate 22,124,590 of NC_135226.1, read as the reverse complement.
CTGTAATGATAATGAACATTAATCTCTGAGATATTATGAAAGAGTACATTTAGCCAGTTTATCTCCTTCATGGTCTTGGTGACTTCAGGGATTCAGTATTTCAGTATTGTTAATAATTTCAAACATTTAAACTCAGTCTTTATTACAACACAAAGAAGGACATTAGAGAGAGAACAGAACACAGTTTGAAAGTGAGTAGATTCAGTCTGTTGTGCTTAAAGAAACACTATATACTAATATGTCTTTTAGGATATACAGTATGTAACTGGAGACCATGTACAATCAGAGACTCCTGAGAGTGTAAAGCAATGGACACGCGTGATGAACGAACAACATGCTGTCAGCTGGTTTATGAGTGTTTGAGCACTGCTCTGTTGTTTTACTGACAGTATCATCAGTCTAAGGAATAACTCTTTTAGCTAAAACCATTGATTGTCTTTCGTCCATTTTTAAACTAGTAACTGTATTTCATTGTCATTGTAGAAGATAATTGGATAATGGTTCCTGTGGAAAACTGTTGAATAGATGAATGTACAGTCATGTAATGGAGGACTAGGGCTACTAGCACAAATACATCATCCACCAAGTAAATATGTAATCTTACTTGATGGGATGGTATAAATGTTTCTGAACCATTTTGCTTCAGTCACAAACACCTAACAATGCTTCTGCCATTGCACTGGTGTTTGAACATGTTGAGCGGATGAGTTCAGACAGCTGATTGACTCTGTGATTGGCAGTCTCTGATTGGCTCTCTGGCATACATGTTAAGAAGCATACGATTTCAGGCAAAGAGATTACCAGAAGATAAGAATCCGTCATCCAGACAAGTTGTCCAAAAGCTTTCAGAGAGATAAGGAGAGTTTAGCTCTTCATGTTGGTGCTGACAGTTCCTCCAGGCACCTCAGACACCAGCTGAATAAGAGAGAACAACCTCGAGGCTCTGGGCCTCCATCCTTGCTGTGAAGGGGAGAGATTAATGTATGTGGAGAACCCTTGACTTACTCTCAAATAGCTGTGATCAGCTCTGTAAGTCCTGTGCAGGTCTTCACTGGCCACAGCATATCATGGACTAACGATGTAAATCATAGCATGGGATGTTTCATGATTTATATATATAAATATACGGTCAGTCTGGCCATTTCAGGTTTGCGCCTGAAATACAGCCATTATCAGGGTTTGAATGGGCTCAGTGATACGCAGCCAGATGGACTCCTGTGATTAGGTTTCCCTGCAACGCCGTGCACCTTCTTGAAAGCCACAGAGGTTACTGTTGTATAAACTCTGAATGTCCTGTAGCTTTCATTGCTCTGATGGGAGCAGATAACACCCAGCGTCCTACACAGGAGCTACAGGACCACCACACACACCTCCGCAGGGCTGGAGGGCTGGAGGGCTGGAGGGCTGGAGGGCTGGAGCCGGACCAGATCAGTGGGGCTGCTGTACGGGAGACAGGAGGAGGGGAAGAGCCCCTGGGCCCGGGAGACATTACCTCATACCATTCTGACAGAGTGATGACGAGATTCATGAAGTGTATGCAGGGCTGATCTGTACTTACAGGAGAGGCCTGACACAGATTGTAATCTATTAGGGTGAGTTCTCCTCTTGCAGACTTTAAGTTGTAGGCCGATAATTCTACACCGGGGACTGTCCATTCGTCTCTTATAGCTCCTGAGTTATGACGAGAGTCTGCTGTTTGTTGAGTGGTTGTTGAACGTGTGGTCCGTGGCCCATGTAGGGACTGTGAGCGGTTCCAGTGACACACAGTGCACTAGTGTCAGAAATGCTAAATAGAGTGTTGCTCACAGGTTGTTTTACTTTGGATATGAGGTTATCTACAAATCATGAATATTTCACAAAGCTGGTGAAATAATAACCGTCTGACTACACTCTGGTATGACTACACTCTGATGACTACACTCTGGTATGACTACACTCTGATGACTCCAATCTGGTATGACTACACTCTGATGACTACACTCTGATGACTACACTCTGGTATGACTACACTCTGATGACTACACTCTGGTATGACTACACTCTGATGACTCCAATCTGGTATGACTACACTCTGGTATGACTACACTCTGGTATGACTACACTCTGATGACTCCAATCTGGTATGACTACACTCTGATGACTACACTCTGGTATGAATACACTCTGATGACTCCAATCTGGTATGACTACACTCTGATGACTACACTCTGGTATGAATACACTCTGATGACTACACTCTGGTATGACTACACTCTGATGACTACACTCTGGTATGACTACACTCTGATGACTCCAATCTGATATGACTACACTCTGATTACTACACTCTGGTATGAATACACTCAAGTCTGACTACACTCTGGTATGACTACACTCCACACTCAAGTCTGACTACACTGGTATGACAACACTTAAGTCTGACTACACTCTGGTATGACTACACTCAAGTCTGACTACACTCTGGTTTGACTATACTTAAGTCTGAATACACTCTGGTATGACTACACTCAAGTATGACTACACTCTGGTATGGCTACACTCAACACTCAAGTCAGACTACACTCTGGTCAAACATCAAATCCCTACACTGTCATCAAGCAGCACAATTTCTATGTAGGCACTGTATTCAGTCACGACTGGTTCAGGTTTCACTGTTTTCAGTCATGACTATTCAGTGCTTAATCGGTTCAGCGATTTATAGACTTCTGAACTCCTGTGCTAATGGCTAATGTGTCTGGCACCTCTTTTATATATATATATCAGTAACGTTCACAACGCAGCCGGTTGTGTACGCGAACGCATGGGCAAACAGCAAGTATGTTCCAGCCTTAAGTATGATGACCTAACTATACCTTAGGTGTAAGTATGATGGCTAAACCATATTTTAGGTGTAAGTATGATAACATCCATATCTTCACTTAAGATATTATATATATATATATAATATCTTAAGTGAAGATATGGATGTTATCATACTTACACCTAAGGTATAGTTAGGTCATCATACTTACACCTAAAGTATTGTGGAAAAATATCATCTAAAAAGGAAGCCATGTTTTTGGTGTCATGCAAGCCTCCCCTCAGCTGGGCTGTGACGTATGGTCACTGTGCTCTGCTTCAGTTTAACTCAACATTGGGCTCATTCGGGTGCCAGCCAGATATCCTGGTTTTGTTTGCTTTGCTTTTGACTTTTGTGGATTTGTGGGAAAACTTTCATTTCCCAATTATAAGCAAATAAATAAATCACTTGCTGCAGACCACAGAGCTTCTGGTGACATCTTCATGTCAGCCTTTCGCTTGGTCTCAAGGTTCTTACCCACTGGGCATCTCATCTACTTTGAGACGTTCCCCTGCTCAACCTTAACCTGCTTCTTGGGGAGTCTACAGGCTTCATTATTATGGGAGACCTTTTTAACACAAGTGACCCTTCCAGCAGCTCTGCCTGGGGCCGTAAGACTGGCCCCTCTGAGCTGCCCTTCAGAACACTACACCTGGTGCTGCCATCCAGAATAAAGAGAATCATCTTTCTTCTCTACCATCTCCAAGACTATGGAGAGCCATCTTCATGCTTGGCTTTTGAATTCCATGGTGGTCTAGACAAAGAATTAGGGGATGACAAAGAGGTGAGAGGCTGCCCTCCCTACACGGGGGCCACGTGAAGTCTCCTGCAGCTTCAGAGGGGCGGGTGGAGTTCAGTGTGGGGGGCTTCAGTCTCCACAGCAACACAGCATTGAGGAAAAGTTACAAAAACGAATTAGTTTCTAATAGTATATGTGAAAATTAAGCATTCTGAGTTAATACACAAACTTGTATAAGTGAACATATTGTTCTTATAGTGGGCCGGTATGAGTAGGGCAGTGCATCCAAAACATGTCCTTAATTTACACAAAAGACACACACACACACACACACACACACACACACACACACACACACACACACACACACACACACACACACACACACATCAATCAAAATGTATTTAAACGTCCTTTGGTTCTTCTGATAGCACTGTGGTCGTTACGCCAGTCATCTTGATGTTTTGTTGGGGTGTCTGACTAAAGAGAGGACTGGGTCAGTATTGGAGCACAATGGGTTTGAAGCCCCAGAAAAAAATGCAGTGAGCAGGGTTGGACCCCCATGTGCCTGCTGGGGGGAGAGAGTGGGCGTGTCCTTCTGCTGGGGGGAGAGAGTGGGCGTGTCCTTCACAAAGGCTGAGAGGAGGTGAACCGGCTTATGTGGCTCTCAGTGGCCGTCCGGATTTATAACAGAGGAGAAAAGGTTGATGGGGTTTCCAGGTTATAAGCCACTATTCATTTTATTCAGTCTACCTTGTGTGTTGCTTCACATCTTTAGTAATGAACACTTTTACAAGACTGATTAGGACAAGAACATTCAACCATGGTGTCCGCAGTGGGACTCGTATGTCCAAGTGTTCATTCCATATTTTAAATGATTGAGTTATTGTTTGAATGTTCTCATGCAATCAAAATATTGGATGCTTCATCTGTGTTGCAGTCATAGCCTCATCCTGTGTGTGGTGTGTGGTTTGAGTTAACAGAGCTGACCTCATCCTGTGTGTGGTTTGTGGTTTGAGTTAACAGAGCTGACCTCATCCTGTGTGTGGTGTGTGGTTTGAGTTAACAGAGCTGACCTCATCCTGTGTGTGGTGTGTGGTTTGAGTTAACAGAGCTGACTTCATCCTGTGTGTGGTGTGTGGTTTGAGTTAACAGAGCTGACCTCATCCTGTGTGTGGTGTGTGGTTTGAGTTAACAGAGCTGACTTCATCCTGTGTGTGGTGTGGGGTTTGAGTTAACAGAGCTGAACTCGTCCTGTGTGTGGTGTGTTGTTTGAGTTAACAGAGCTGACCTCATCCTGTGTGTGGTGTGTGGTTTGAGTTAACAGAGCTGACCTCATCCTGTGTGTGGTGTGTGGTTTGAGTTAACAGAGCTGACTTCATCCTGTGTGTGGTGTGTGGTTTGAGTTAACAGAGCTGACCTCATCCTGTGTGTGGTGTGTGGTTTGAGTTAACAGAGCTGACCTCATCCTGTGTGTGTGGTGTGTGGTTTGAGTTAACAGAGCTGACTTCATCCTGTGTGTGGTGTGTGGTTTAAGTTAACAGAGCTGACCTCATCCTGTGTGTGGTATGTGGTTTGAGTTAACAGAGCTGACTTCATCCTGTGTGTGGTGTGTGGTTTGAGTTAACAGAGCTGACCTCATCCTGTGTGTGGTGTGTGGTTTGAGTTAACAGAGCTGACCTCATCCTGTGTGTGGTTTGAGTTAACAGAGCTGACCTCATCCTGTGTGTGGTGTGTGGTTTGAGTTAACAGAGCTTACGTCATCCTGTGTGTGGTTTGAGTTAACAGAGCTGACCTCATCCTGTGTGTGGTGTGTGGTTTGAGTTAACAGAGCTGACCTCATCCTGTGTGTGGTGTGTGGTTTGAGTTAACAGAGCTGACTTCATCCTGTGTGTGGTGTGTGGTTTGAGTTAACAGAGCTGACTTCATCCTGTGTGTGGTTTGAGTTAACAGAGCTGACTTCATCCTGTGTGTGGTGTGTGGTTTGAGTTAACAGAGCTGACTTCATCCTGTGTGTGGTGTGTGGTTTGAGTTAACAGAGCTGACTTCATCCTGTGTGTGGTTTGAGTTAACAGAGCTGACTTCATCCTGTGTGTGGTGTGTGGTTTGAGTTAACAGAGCTGACCTCATCCTGTGTGTGGTTTGAGTTAACAGAGCTGACCTCATCCTGTGTGTAGTGTGTGGTTTGAGTTAACAGAGCTGACCTCATCCTGTGTGTGGTTTGAGTTAACAGAGCTGACCTCATCCTGTGTGTGGTTTGAGTTAACAGAGCTGACCTCATCCTGTGTGTGGTGTGTGGTTTGAGTTAACAGAGCTGACCTCATCCTGTGTGTGGTTTGAGTTAACAGAGCTGACCTCATCCTGTGTGTGGTGTGTGGTTTGAGTTAACAGAGCTGACCTCATCCTGTGTGTGGTGGCGATGACCCAACGAATGCCCTGCCCTTTCCCAGTGCTGTGCCAGTTTAATGTCACCAGACAAGAGTTTTGTTACCATGCACTCGAATGATCAGAATTCAGAGTTTGCGGCTGTGGTTTACATTGCATCTTGTATTCTTGTAAAAATGTTACTTTAGAAAGACCAGCATTTTGCACTGGGATTTTGTCGATTATTTTAACTTGGTAAATTGGACAACTGACGTTGGACCTCCTAAAGCACAGAATTAACAGGCGGCTTAAAACTGTCAGAAGGAAACTTTATTAGAAAAGTACTGAGTCTCCTACCGACAGGGTTGTGTGGAGATCTGGATCACTACCACACCCGCCACCACTCTGAAGAGATGATATGCCTTAAAAAGCTTTATGTGAAAACCCTAAATATCTCAGAACAGAGTCCTTAACACTTTCCCATCTAGTATGTGTCTAAAAATGTGTTTTCTGTTTTGGTTTTGTAATTATTTATGACTGCGTATCTTCTGATTTCTGAATGCATGTGCTGATTTTTAAGTACTAGGAAGGGTCCAGCTCTCCTGGACAATACGAAGGTCATACAGCGTGCGGTAGACAGCCGCACCTAACCCTAACCCTATTAGGGCAGACAGAATGGTTGTGTCAGCAGAACTGTAGTGTGACTAGCTGAGGTCTCTTCTGATTGTCAAGGGGTTTCGTGCCCTCTGGTCAGACTCATGACCTAATCCTAGACAGCCACTGGGACACACGGCACCTTACGTTCAAGTTCTATGATTTAAATGTCCGTTTATTTATGTGCAGTGAGGTGAATGTATACACAGTATACAAAGGAAATCAGCAACAAAGCTTAAGTGCATCTTGCTGTATGAACGAGACAGACTGAAAAGACAGATTATTAGCAGAAGTGATGACTAAGTCTTAACTAAGCTAGACAGCAAATATCATGTCATCTACAGCAGAGGACCGCTCCTGCACACACACAACAGACACACTACTCAGTGATAGAAAGACTCTCTGACTTGGCAAACCACCTCATCATGAGTGTAGCTACTGTGAGATTGGGTCAAATAAAGAAAATTATAAACATATGTAATGTTTGAAAAAATGTCTATACAATATTGTTTTGCCATGTAGTCGTATAGAGGAGATATACAGTCACAGGATAGAGAATAAAGAATAGAGAATAAAGACAATTCTGCCTCTTAACTTCACTCAATTTCATTGTGATGAGGAGCAACACTCACCAGAACTCCTGTCACCTGTCAGCCCCACACCTGTCAGCCCCACACCACACCTGTCAGTCCCACACCTGTCAGCCCCACACCACACCTGTCAGTCCCACACCACACCTGTCAGCCCCACACCACACCTGTCAGCCCCACACCTGTCAGTCCCACACCTGTCAGCCCCACACCTGTCAGCCCCACACCACACCTGTCAGCCCCACACCTGTCAGCTCCACACCTGTCAGCCCCACACCACACCTGTCAGCCCCACACCTGTCAGTCCCACACCTGTCAGCTCCACACCTGTCAGCCCCACACCACACCTGTCAGCCCCACACCTGTCAGCTCCACACCTGTCAGCCCCACACCACACCTGTCAGCCCCACATCACACCTGTCAGCTCCACACCTGTCAGCCCCACACCACACCTGTCAGCCCCACACCTGTCAGCCCCACATCACACCTGTCAGTCCCACACCACACCTGTCAGCCCCACACCTGTCAGCCCCACATCACACCTGTCAGCCCCACACCTGTCAGCCCCACACCTGTCAGCCCCACACCACACCTGTCAGTCCCACACCACACCTGTCAGCCCCACACCTGTCAGCCCCACATCACACCTGTCAGCCCCACATCACACCTGTCAGCCCCACACCTGTCAGCCCCACACCACACCTGTTTTAGCTGCTTCTAAGTGGTGTAAGAGCTCGATGGTGACTCACAGGGAGAGGGATCATGGTACACAACTTATCACATCTATTTTTTCATAGCCAACTTTGAATGTCAGGGAGTCAATGAGAATTATAATGTGTGCTTTTAAATTTCAGTAAGCTTAAATATAATAACAAATATTTCTTTTTTTGCTTGAAAAAAAAGAAGGTACAACCATATAATTATGTGAAACTAATGTTGCTTTGAAAATACAAAAATATTCTGTAGTGCAAGTACAATACCCTATATTTGACATACCATTGGCTTCACATTTATTTGATAGAAATTACATGAATTCAAATCTATATATATATCTAACCCTTCACCAACCCTAAAGAAGATAACGTATGTGTAATATGGATTTCTGTATTGTTTTTTTTTCAGTAAAATGGTATTTTTATCACATGAACTATGTTGCTTTAATTTTAGCATATCTTGAATACTGAAGTTGAGTTATTTTTGAGGTAGCCTGTGTGTGACTTCAACTAATCACATAAATCATACCAGACCAGTTCCTCTGATTCTCCAATCACATCCCTAGACCAGTTCCTCTGATTCTCCAATCATATCCCTAGATCAGTTCCTCTGATTCTCCAATCATATCCCTAGACCAGTTCCTCTGATTCTCCAATCATATCCCTAGATCAGCTCCTCTGATTCTCCAATCATATCCCTAGACCAGTTCCTCTGATTCTCCAATCACATCCCTAGACCAGTTCCTCTGATTCTCCAATCACATCCCTAGACCAGTTCCTCTGATTCTCCAATCACATCCCTAGACCAGTTCCTCTGATTCTCCAATCACATCCCTAGACCAGTTCCTCTGATTCTCCAATCACATGCTTGTCCTGACCCATTTGTCACTTGGCTTGTGTTGTGAAGATGAGGCACTTTGAGTCACCCATGCAAATCAAGATCGAGTTTCAACTGGAAAAAACGGGTCCCATCATATGTGTCTGCAACACCTGAAGGTTTTCCTAGAGAGTCACACCAAATCACCAGCAGGGCTGGACGTGGCAGAGGTCTAGTTCCTGGGGCTTCCTCCTGCCAGAGCACTGATGTCTGGGAAGGAGCAGGCCACTGGTGGAGACACAGCGCAGAAGCCTTCTTCTGAAGCCCTTACCGCAGCTTTTTGAACAAGCAGACCACTCGCCAGTGCTCCACACGGGGCAGGGGTCGCCACACACCCTAACCACACTGGGCTTCTGAACACGGTCACAGTATGTGGAGACCCTCCCTTCTGAATCCAGGCAGTGGATGAGTCTTTTCTGGAAGCCGTTTCCACAGCTCACAGAACACTCTTCCCAGTCACCGGTCACCCACTGACAGGAGGGCTTCTGATAGGCTGGTTTCTTTGGCTCCATCTTTCTCCCTCCTACCAGGATGCTGTTCTGATCATGGATCCTCTCTGCCTTCTTCTGGACCTTCTCCTCCTTGCTGTTCTTGGTCAGGTAGTAGAAGTAGCGTACACGAGGAGGTGTCATTTTGCCCACGGACAGAACTTCGACCGTCAGGGGCTCCTGCAGTGGCCGGGCAGCCTGAAGGATCTCCACCGCGGTGGACGACCCACTGTAGCGGAGTAGACCACCCTTCACCACGATGTCTCTCTCCACAGCTGACACCACGTAGTTCCCGTTGAGGAGATACTCTCCATGGGCATTCTTAACGGCTAGGTAATTGTCGTCATTTACCAAACCCCGGTAGCCACGCTGTCTGATGTCCATATTTGAGGCTCCAACAGGTAAGCTCACCACAAAGTTGTATCCATGTCTGAAAAACAACATTTCAGGTCAGAAATAAAGTATCTATATTTTATTTTTCAGTTGAATCCTTCAAAACTCTCACTGCAGCGATGCCAAGAATGGTACTTACATGGGTTTAGTGAACACCCCAGAGACCTTCTTGCAGTTCTGGTTGTCTCCTCCACAGACTCCACATTTGTCAAACTTCATGTTGGACCTCAGCTTGCTATCACAGCCTGCCTTGACGCATTTTCCCTGAACGCAGATGGCTGAAGTGTCGGGTGAACAAAGTGTTCCATCCACAACCTGTTCACCCAGATAAAACACAGTGTCACGCACTCTCAACTACAGTCTCTAATGGACTTACAGCTCACCAGCTGAGAGCAGCCTAGCAGTCACATACACAACTAAAAGCTGTTTAGTTATACAAAGCAATTTTTTTTCTGAAGGTAGTAGCTCGAACATAACACACCAACTACTCAACTTGACTGCATTTCAAAGCTACTATCACAGCCTGTGATTGGTACATTCTGAGCTGGTTGTATAAACACTTGCGTCTGATGAACTACAGCTGTGTAAAACTCCCCCTCTCTCCTCCACAGTCCTGATGTCCTCCAGCTTGGCTTCATGTCTGATCCACACATTCATGTCTGATCCACACTGACATCTCACTGCAGTCACTCATTTCCTGTGAAACATGGTTGGTTTCTATGTCATTTCAGGCAGAGTGCACAGACATTGTGGATTCCACACCTTCGGCGCAAGCATGTAGAAGTATCCAGTGCCATTGGCTCTGCAGATAAGCTTGCACCTGTCCTTCAGGGAGATGCCGGAGTATTTAGGTACCCAGGTCACCGAGGAACTGAGCCTGTTGGTGTTGAGACTGATGCCGTTGAAACGCTCACACTGCTCCTCGCGAAAGCTTTTTCCTGCCAACAGTGGTACAACTTCACATATGCACACATTCAAACTCCCTGTCACGAATCTGAACTCACATGAAGTCATTAGCCCTCTGTCATGTGACGTGTCTGTCATGTGACGTGTCTGTCATGTGACAGAGGTCTAGGGTCAGCTGACCTGAGGCCGTGCAGGAGTCCAGGTGACAGGAGCGAAACTTCACGCGCTGCCCTCCGCAGTAATTACCCCCGTTCTCAGGGGCAGGGCTGTTGCACTCCCGTTTGGCCAGCTGAACTCCCCCTCCACATGTTCGTGAACACGAGCCATATGCCCCCCACTTACCCCACTGGCCATCTATCTGTGAAAACACAGGAAATCACAGCCAGCTCATCCTGTCTGGTCTAAAACCGTTCATGCTGTTGAGAACAGACATTAGCTGATCCGTATCGCTGCAATACTTCATTGCTTACACTCTTTACCTTTTTATTTGATTTGATAATGTTTGATTTATTGATGTATTTAACAATATATATATATATATATATATATATATATATATATATATATATATATATATATATATATATATATATATATATATATATATGTATATATGTATATGCAGAGTTCAGCAAGTACACTTTTGGGTGTATAAGAGGCCCATATTGAGTTGCAGGCACTCAGGTGACATTATCTCTCTCACCTTGGCTGTGCTGATGATGCTTCTGTCCACACAAGTCCCTCGATGACATGTCTTCTTGTTGGAACAGCTGGTGCCATCGGCCCAGGGGAAGTGGCGGGTCTGGCACACCAGGTGTCCTCTGGCCTGCCCTGTGCACCACAGCTTGGCGCAGGCCTGCATATAAGGGCAGGGCTTGGACCCCGAGCCGAAGGCCAGCTGGCATTGCCGGCTGAGGCTGTACACCGATCCTGGAGGGTCTTTTGGTAGAGCCAGCAGCTTCTGGGGCTCGTCCAACAGACAGTCACCTTATAGAAATAAACCAGGTTGTGTTATTACATATTACATTATAGTTATCACATATAAGAAACTCTGCCTTTTAGTGAATGACAATAAACTCTGTCTTTGATAGTGGATACTATCTCTGCCTGGGGTTTTATTCTGCGGGAGTATCTGATCTTTAGTTTTTAGGGGCAGTCATGGTCTGGCACTTAGGGAACTGTTCTTGTGACCGCAGGGTCGCGGGTTTGATTCCCAGAGCCCAGGTCATGACTGCTCCCTGTGCATCGGCTCTAGGGCTGCCTGGTGTGTCACGTTCACTAGTGTGTGTGTGTGTGTGTGTGTGTGTGTGTGTGTGTGTGTGTGTGTGTGTGTGTGTGTGTGTGTGTGTGTGTGTGTTCTCACTGCACAGATGGGTAAATGCAGAGGACAAATTCTGATTGTGAGTCACAATTGCCAATACTGGCAAATTAACTAAACTAATTTAGTCTTTTAGGCATGAATTTGCACACATGATGTAACATTCACAAGCTATTGTAGATTGTAGTGTTTGATTGTATATTGTAATGTTTGATTATAGATTGTAGTGTTTGATTATAGATTGTAATGTTTCATTATAGATTGTAGTGTTTGACTATAGATTGTAATGTTTGATTATAGATTGTAGTGTTTGACTGTAGATTGTAATGTTTGATTATAGATTGTAGTGTTTGATTATAGATTGTAATGTTTGATTATAGATTGTAGTGTTTGACTGTAGATTGTAATGTTTGATTATAGATTGTAGTGTTTGATTGTAGATTATAATGTTTGATTATAGATTGTAGTGTTTGACTGTAGATTGTAATGTTTGATTATAGATTGTAGTGTTTGATTGTAGATTGTAATGTTTGATTATAGGTTATAGTGTTTGATTGTAGCCATTGATTGTTTCCCAGTGGAATAACTACACATCGGTCTCCAATAGCAACAGTGCACATATGCTGTATAGGTCCATGGTTGAGTGTGGCATTCAGAAATAGTTTTGATGAAAACAATTATCAAAACGCAGCACCCTCGTCATGCACTCCTGGGGAGTGTTTCAGGGCAGATGCACTCCTGGGGAGTGTTTCAGGACAGATACACTCCTGGGAAGTGTGTCAGGCCAGATACACTCCTGGGGAGTGTTTCAGGACAGCTTGCATGTCAACACAGACACCCACGACCCGTGTGGTGGGATTTCTGATAACGGTAGGTTGTCCACACTGACCGTGGCCGCTGTCCAGGAAGTCTGTGATGATGGCAGCACTACACACAGACCAGGGACTGGTGCGGTCCACCTGGACGAGGGTGGGGGACATCATGTGATTGTCCTTCAGTTTCCCGAACACCTCTTCACACGCCTTCACATTGTCATGTGGCATGTTGAGGACATGGCCTGGACAAGAGACAAGAGACAAGAGACCATCTTTGGGATGAGTGAAGTCTTGATAGTCTTTCTGTTTTCTGTGTTGACTTTTCTTTTCAGGAAGATGTTTGTATGTTTATATATGCTGTAGTTAAGACAGAACTTTGAGAACGACTGTTATTGTTTTTGTCATTACCAACAAGCCCTTGACCGTGCATGTTTCTGTAGCTACTGGGACCTTGTTTGAGAAACCAGCATTTAACAGATCAAATCAGTGGCAGTGAGTTCAAGAATGAAGATGACACTGCTTCACTGATTCAGAAGATCTCCCATTCAGAAGATCTCCCATTCCTCCAGAACGTTTTATTTTACTGCATCAAGTTTAGGGGGTCTGAGAGCTCAAAGATCAATTTAAGGTCAAGATTTGTCACTTCTACCCATGTGGTCGATGTATGGGATATTTCACCTCCATCCCTATCAGCAGTTAGAAACCATGGGTCTCATTCCATCTCTGCTCATATGAGTGTGTTAAAGTCGCTCTTATACGGCAGTAAGCTCACCTAGCTCATGTGCCGTGGTGAAGGCTGAGGGTAGACCATCATCCTCGATGACCGAACAGCTTCTTCTGGGATCACACACGGTCCCAACATCTGCCATGCCCAGAGTTTCACAGGTGGTGGCTCCACACAGGTCCTGGAGGGTAAGAGCTGGACCGTAAACTCTGAGACAGGCAGTAAGAAGGGTCTCTCTGCTGATGGTTAGTGACAGGAATCTTCATCATATTATTAAAGAAAACCTTATTTGGTGGATATGATCAAAGTTTGCAACCACCAACGCATATATGAGGTTATGTTTCTAACTTTTAAAAATATCTTTCTTATTTTGAGAGGATCGTAAACTGACTTGTTTTTTAGACCAAGCAAACTCTTACTTATGTTTAGATTTTATTTATTTGATGGTATGTTAAAGTGTGTTTATTTTTATGTGTATAATTTAGAGATTATTTGTCGTTTTCATTGCTAATTCCTTATCGAGATGCTGGTATGACTGGCCAGTGCACCTGACATACAAGTTGTGGACTTGTATGGGAATGCAATCTCCTCACTCATGGAAACAGATAACAGTAAAGAGACATCTCAGACTACAGTGTCATAACCCTCCTTACCTGTTTAGTGAATAAAATAGCTGTATCCCAGTGTTCGGGGTGTTTGTCGGTGATTTTATTTAATTTCTTTTGCCATGCGCAGAAGGTACGCAGTGTCAGCGCGGCGTTGCTGGAGATTTTCGGACCTTCTTCGGGTTCATCGATCACCAGGATCTTCACCACCACAATGTGCATGATGTTCAGGATGCTGGGGTGTTTGTACAGCTGTGCAGCTATGGACATAAGAGTCAGAAGGTAATGCTCGAGGTCGTCACCATGGAACTTCACCATGGATCCGTCGGCAACGATCAAGACCTCAATATATCTTGGCAAAGACGCAAATCTTTTAGGTCTCGTGTTGACGTTCAGCGCACGCTGTGTCTGTCGTTTTGTGTGTCCCGTCAGATGCGGGTGTTTCTCCAGGGACTCTACAGCACCGCGGTTAACATCGGAAGATACTCCGCATCGGGAAACTGAGTTCTCGGGATGAATTACGTGCCTTCGCCGACGTATGATGTGCGTCTTTTCTGCACTCGTCTTAAGTCCCTCTGCCGTTTCGTTCCCTCTGTGCCAGAAAAGATAATCCGTCCCGCTGTGAAAGAAGGCTCCTTGGACCCCCCTGCACAGGCTGATGGTTGCATAGGACGACGCGTCGGAATTCACGTCCCCAGAGTAAAAGCATCGTCGTAGATCAGAGCCTGAAGTAGTTGTTGTGGAGAAGTGGTTTACATGTATAACATCAGGTGCAAGAAAACCGGAGTCAGGTAAGACATTTAAGTAGAAGTCCTGATTAAAAGCGCTTATTCTAAATACAACGCGATCTGGTCTGGAGCCCCAACTCTGATATGGCGCGTTTTCATCGTCAAGTTGCACAGGTTTACAAAAATCTATTTCCATGCAGAGGTATAAATGAGTAAAAAGCGGGAGATTCAAAAGGAAAAACATAAAACCGACGGACATTGTTATTCCTTCAGAGCGCTACTCCAAAATTATAAATGAAAATGTAGTAATAATACGCATTACTTTATAGCCGTGCACAGATGTTGCAGCTCCATAAATAATCCATGGTGTATTAACCCGTGAAGACACGTCCGTCCTCTGTCAATGTTATTCTTCTGTGCCATATCTAAACATTGCAAATAGTAATGGGAGTTTTGGGAGCTGGACGCTCATTGGATGTAGCTCGTGGTCCATTTGAAGCTGTGGCCGCTTGTCGCGTCCCGAACATCAAGCCCGTGTTCGCTGGAGCATCAGGGTGAGGTGTTCAGGTCATGGGAGTGGCGATGACTAAAAACATTAAAACATGTATTATCGGTGTGTGTGTGTGTGTGAGAGAGAGAGAGAGAGAGAGAGAGAGAGAGAGAGAGAGAGAGAGAGAGAGAGAGAGAGAGAGAGAGAGAGGGGGGGGCTGTCGGATTCAGTAAACCAAAATTCAAATCACTTTACCAAATTTGCAGAAAACATTTGGTATGATATAGTTCATAATCTTGATAAATTGTTGCGAATCAATGCGTGTGACTCATTTAAACTCCTCAAACGCTCATTCTCAAAGTCTTGACGTATCAGGAATGATCCAAAGTGCGTTAGGCAGCCTCACACATTCACACAAGTGTCACCTGGTGTTTGACATGTGTTGCGGTTCTAGATATGAAATGGGTAAAAACATTACATTAAAATAGTTTATTTGTTTAATTGATAAATTGTAACTAAAGTTACCAGGTAAATTAGGGCTAATTAGAAACAATCGAAACAGCAGCTTTAAATCACTTAAGCTGGGCGTACACTGTGCGATTTTTGGCCCATTTTCAGCCGATTTTTCACTCGTGCGACTCTTTTTCGATCGGGCCGAGTTTCGGCTCAATCGCGTGTCTTGCATCGTATAGTTTACACAGGTAAACGAGGAGCGATTCACACTTCACGACCAACTCCCGATCAGAAATCGCAGCGTCGCAAGAATATCAAACATGTTTGAAATTCAAATCGCTCCTCGTGAGATCGCATGAGAGCGTCGGGTCGTATAGTGTGAGTATATGAATCGTGAGCTGTGAATTTTTAAACCCTGCGATTTAGTCGTACAGTTTGAGCTGGAGCTGAGTACACGATTTAAAATATCGTACAGTGTACGCCTAGCTTTAAGTTGAATACTGCGCTCAAAATTGTGCAGTGGGTGAGCTGTAAAACACAATACTGCCACCTTGTGGAGGTCTGTTACTTCTGCACGAATTGCACTGCCCATTTTAAACCTCCAGCTTAAATTCCAGGATGATCCGTACGAATCTGCAGTTCCTTTTGACTATGATTTTACATATAGACTATTCAATGTACACATGAGCTGACTGTAATGCATCTGAGTCGCTCCATCTAGTGGGAGGCCTAGTAATATTATCCAAGCAGATAGCGGCTTTGAACAACACTGAAACATTGCTGTTGAAGAGTAACTTCTAGACGGCCTAATAATAGCTCCTCCACTTGCCAAATGATGGCTGTTTTGGAAGAGGGAATGCCCCCGCTTTTCATTGGACCAGCGGGATCCAGATACTTTTTTCATCACTTACAAGTGGGAGGAGAGACAAAATAGCGCAAAGCCCTCAATGCTCAGGAGTCCGAAGGTATAAATACCGCCGTCGTCGTCGTCAGACTGTAATATCGCAGCGTTTGAAGAGCGTGAAGGTTGCCACAGATCTTGGGGTTTATCTTCACCTGCACGCGCAGTAACCCGAAGACACGTGCACGGAGGTGCAGGGCGCGCGTGCGGTGACGAGGGCGCGCGCTGCGTGACTTTATTCTCTTCAGCTTCGTCGTGCCGAATTCATCGCGACTGGCAAACCGTTAAAACCCCCCGCTGGATTATATTATTCTCATTCACAAAGTGGATCCGTAATAAATATATACTTGAAGATAAAAATGTGCTCGTGGTTGAGTTTTGTGTTAGCTGGGTGTCTGTTCAACGTGTGTGTGTCTCGGGTGTTTGAAGCGGAGGAAGTTGTGCCCGTTCGGGTGTCGAAGGGCGGCAGATATTTACGCGTCAGTCTCACGGCCTTCGGTCGGGATTTTACCCTGAATGTAAGTCCAGACAGCAGCTTCATCTCTCCCACCCTGAAAGTGTATCGCATCAAGGCGGAGGACGTGTCCACCACGGACGGACAGGTGTCCACCAGCGACCCGACAGAGCTCCACAACACCGCCAATAAACCCGCACGGGGCTGCTTCTTTACCGGAACCGTTGGGTCCAGAAAGGACTCGGTCGTCGCTCTCAGCCTGTGTCATGGCATTTGGGGATCATTTATTTTAGACGGTGAAGAGTTTCAGATTGAACCAAAACGTCTCGGCTCGGAAATAAACGATAGTGCCACCGACCAGCTGCATCTCGTCAAAAGAAAAACGATGAAAAAAACACTTATAGAAACAAAGAAGTCGTTTGGGCGAACAGAGGATGCAACTTCCCAGTTCTCCGGTAACGGGGAGCGGCTGAGCCCAGCGGGCCGCCGGCACCGCCGCTTCGTGTCCGCGCCGAGATTCGTGGAGACGCTGGTGGTCGCGGACGCGTCCATGGCGAGAGTCCACGGAGACGAGATCAAGGCGAGTGGAGGACGTTCAAATAGTTTGTAATAAGACAAACGGCCAGTGGATATAAACACTTATTTTCTTAAATAAGTGCGATTGAATTGTATGATGAAGGTTAAGAGATATTTGGTATCACTTTATGAATGTGCAGGACAGTTCAGTCCGTCCAGATTTACACACGGACCTTGTGGTTTATAACGGAACACGAATAATAGGCGTGCGCGTGCAAACACGCCACATTTGGACAGAGGAAAACAAGTTGTTTTTCTGGTTTTCTGTGAACTGGCAGTCACAGAAATGCATGTACTAATGTCCTCCCCGTTGTGTATTGTCCAACAGTAATCTGCTATAACGTTAGTGTGGGACAAATCTGACCTCACGTGTCACTGACAGTCTAGCTGCAACGCTTGGCTCGCGCAGTGTGGCTCGCTTAGGGGGTTACAGGAATTCAGCAAACAACTCCCCAGTGTAATTAATGCATCTGGTTATTGTAACAGGTCCAACTCTGGATGGCTTTGTCTGGGTTTTATTTTGTTCTGAAATAGCTATCGTGTTTTCATAATTATGTCAGCTATGCAGCTAATAATCTGAACTTCAGTATAATGGCTCTTTAGGGGTTTACATGGTAGGGGATTTTGGACCAAACTGGGCCGTCTAAGAGTAATAATAATACGTATGATCTGTTCCCTTCCACCAGGTGTACGTGTTGACCTTGATGTCTGTGGCTGCTCAGATTTTCAAACACTCCAGCATCAAGAACTCTCTGAACTTGGTGGTGGTGAAGATGCTGATTATTGAGGAAGACGAGCTGGGACCATCTGTCTCCAGCAATGGACACTTGTCTCTACGCAACTTCTGCTCCTGGCAACAGCTCTTTAACCCGGCCAGCCAGCGGCACCCAGAGCATTACGACACCGCTCTGCTCCTCACCCGACAGGTGAGGGGGCAAATGTGCCTGTTTCTACCCTGGACTAGAGGTCCTTCAGCAGAAATGCTCTCTGTGTAGAATTGCAGCTGTGATGGTCTCACATAAGGTGCACACGCACGAGTGTGATTCATTATACGCACCTTGTCCAGCTTATGATCTAAATCATGTGGGGCCGAATGTCTCCTGACATCTGTGAGCTGTGCAAGAGGGCGAAAGGCATGTTGTTCATACGCCACTGTTAAACTACATCACTCCATATGCCTGCTGTCTTCCAGACATATTTATTTGCTGCAGTTTATGGCAGAAACACTGACTAAGTTATCTCACTCTCTTCATTATGTGGACGGACAACAGCTCCTAACAGGTCCAGTGTTTGTTTATCTCTGCTCCAAGGACATCTGTGTCCATCAGAGCTGTGACACGTTAGGAGTGGCGGACGTGGGTACGATGTGTGACCCCAGAAGGAGTTGCTCCGTAATCGAGGACAACGGACTGCAGGCGTCCTTCACGATTGCCCATGAGCTAGGTGTGTGCGCGCTCACACACTTCCTGCTAACAGATGTGCCGTGCTTGCGTTCACCCGTCTGCTGTGTCGCACTAACGCGGTGTCGCACTAACGCGGTGTCGCACTAACGCGGTGTCGCACTAACGCGGTGTCGCACTAACGCGGTGTCGCACTAACGCGGTGTCGTTTGACAGGTCACGTGTTGAGTATGCCTCACGACGACTCCAAGAACTGCAACAGGCACGTGGGACACGGACATCAGCACCACATCATGGCTCCTGTGTTTGCCGGCTTCAATAAGTCCTCCCCCTGGTCCCCCTGCAGTGCTTACTTCATCACAGAGTTCTTGGACAGCGGGCATGGTACACTCCCCATTCCCACGACACCCTGCAGCAGGAAACTGCACATGTTAAACTATCTCAAATACCTTCTGTGCAAAGTAGTTGAAAAGTTCACTTTTCTTTGCAAGAACAGTTCCTTCTGTTTTTAGCATATGACCATCAGCATAATAAACCATGCTAGTGGAAATCTGTTATATAATTATTGACTTAAAATAATAAAACAAATGCCTTAGTAGTGCTGATTTGATACGTTTCCCACTTTAAGTCCTGTAGTGTTTGTGGCCCACGTGCCTCAGGATTTCGTTTGGATTTCACCTCTCAGCTCACTTGCACAGATGTGCATTCCTGCAGGCCTCCCGAAAGCGGCCAGAACGGCTCAACACTCCCCGTCTCACAGTACCGACCTCCCCATCTTCTCTCTCTCATACACCAGGAGACTGTCTGCTGGATGCCCCTGAGAACGCGCTGCCCTTGCCCGTGGACTCGCCCGGTCTGACGTACAGCCTGGACCACCAGTGCCAGCAGGCCTTCGGGGAGGTCTTCACGTCCTGCACCAACCACTCCGCCGAGGAGGTGTGTGCCCAGCTGTGGTGTCAGCGGTCAGATCAGGCCGTGTGCACCACCAGGAACGGAAGTCTGCCCTGGGCGGACGGTACGCCCTGCGGCCCGGACCGCACCTGCCTGAGCGGTGTGTGCACCGCGTCTGATGAGGTCATGAAGCTTAAGGTGAAATGATCACATTGGAAATTACACAGAACATCATTTAATCAGCATATTTATCATTTACTGGTTAGTCCAATACATTTCTGTTCTTAGTATAGAGACTAGCAGTACCTTATATCTTGTATTGTATGGCTGGTCAATACTGCTTTGACATTTTTTGTGAAAGCTACTGATGAAAACAAATCAATAGGATGCTGCATACAGCAGGACAGTAATAATCACGTCCCAGTTTAACCAGACTGTAATAATCACGTCCCAGTTTAACCAGACTGTAATAATCACGTCCCAGTTTAACCAGTACAGTAATAATCACATCCCAGTTTAACCAGACTGTAATAATCACGTCACAGTTTAACCAGACTGTAATAATCATGTCCCAGTTAAACCAGTACAGTAATAATCACGTCCCAGTTTAACCAGACTGTAATAATCACATCACAGTTTAACCAGACTGTAATAATCATGTCCCAGTTTAACCAGTACAGTAATAATCACGTCCCAGTTTAACCAGACTGTAATAATCACGTCCCAGTTTAACCAGACTGTAATAATCACGTCCCAATTTAACCAGACTGTAATAATCACGTCCCAGTTTAACCAGACTGTAATAATCACGTCCCAATTTAACCAGACTTTAATAATCACGTCCCAGTTTAAGCAGACTGTAATAATCACGTCCCAGCTTAACCAGACTGTAATAATCGAGCCCCAGTTTAAGCAGACTGTAATAATCACGTCCCAGTTTAAGCAGACTGTAATAATCACGTCCCAGTTTAACCAGACTGTAATAATCGAGCCCCAGTTTAACCAGACTGTAATAATCATGCCCCAGCTTAACCAGACTGTAATAATCGAGCCCCAGTTTAACCAGACTGTAATAATCATGTCCCAGTTTAACCAGACTGTAATAATCGAGCCCCAGTTTAACTAGGACTGTAATAATAATTTCCCAGTTTAACCAGTTTAACATTGTTCTGGATCTCTGCCTCCACAGGTGCCTGTGGATGGAGGGTGGGGGGAGTGGGGGGCGTGGCAGGGCTGCTCTCGCTCCTGTGGAGGAGGTGTGATGTTCTCCTACAGGGAGTGTGATCGGCCAGCTCCTCACAGCGGAGGGCGGTACTGTGAGGGACAGAGGGTGCAGTACCAATCCTGCAACACACAGGACTGTGAGAGTAGCCACGGTGAGGTACTACACACAGCAGGGTTTCCCAGTGGTGGGTTCCCCTGAACACGGGCCTGCAGAACCCCAGCAGGATGCTTACACTAAGAGTAGATGTAGTGTTTCACCGCACTCAACACACAAGACTCACCTCATCACCTAAATAAAGTCCTGAACTTAAAATGGATGTATTAGAGAACAGAAAACAGCACAGGGAGATTTTCAATGGGGGGGGGGAAAGAACATTAGAACTGTTACTGAACTCTGACCTGGTTTATTATCACAGCTTTGACCGTCACAGTTTTGCTGTTCATGTTGGACTCTTCTCATTTCTACATCATCTACTGGCTGGTTACAGGGAAGAGCTTCAGAGAAGAACAGTGTGAAAAGTATAACAACCCCAATCATCATGATATCCATGGAAAAGTCAAGCAGTGGATACCAAAATATGCTGGAGTGTCTCCTCGGGACAGGTGCAGACTCTTCTGCAGGGCAAGAGGGAGCAGTGAATTTAAAGTATTTCAAGCTAAGGTAAACTTTCAGTTATTAACTATAGCTAAGCTTTCAGTTAATAGTTTCATGACACCTGAAAATTACTTGACAGATACTAATAAATAAAGGCGTTTTTGATGTTGGCCTCAGGTCTTGGATTGATTTTAAATGTGCGTATCTACTGTAGGTAATTGATGGGACAAGATGCAGTCCAGATACCACGTCAGTGTGTGTCCAAGGACAGTGCATCAAAGCTGGCTGTGACCAGCAGATCGGCTCCAGCAAGAAACGTGATAAGTGTGGTGTGTGTGACGGGGATGGCCTGACCTGTAGGAAGATATCTGGGTCCTACAACAAAGTCATGTGAGTCTCCATAATGACATTCAATGGAAAAACTTTTATTTCTGTGCCAGAAATTGGTGTTATTACAAGTCAGAATATGTTCAGGCTTTAATGACTGTGATATTAAACCTTCTTCTTCAGACAAGGATACAGTGATGTTGTCACCATTCCTGTTGGTGCCACCAACATCGACATCAAGCAGCGGAGTCACAGGGCCATGAGACATGATGGAAACTACCTGGCCGTCAAAAGGGAGAACGGCGAATATCTACTGAACGGGAACTTCTCCGTGTCCACAGTGGAGCACGACGTTCCGGTGCGGGGCGCCGTGCTGAAGTACAGCGGCTCCGACACCAGCCTGGAGAGGGTCCAGAGCTTCCAGGGTCTCGGTGAAGCCATCACGGTCCAGCTGCTGTCTACGGCCGGAGAAACCAGCCCGCCCAAGGTCAAGTACACCTTCTTCATCCCCAAAGGGGTTTCCTTCGGGAAACCCAAAGACAGCAAGGCGTGGGTCCACGCGATCCACCCTTTCGGCGTGCCACGGTGGGTCCTGGGGGACTGGTCGGAGTGTTCGAGGAGCTGTGGCTCGGGCTGGTCCAGGAGGAGTGTGGATTGCAGGGACGATGCGGGCTTCTACTCGAACACCTGCGACAAGGGCCTGCGGCCGACGGACATCAGGGCCTGTGCCGACCTGCCGTGCCCGGTGTGGCAGACGGGCCCCTGGTCCTCTGGGGGGCAGCGCCACACCCCCCTCTGCACTGATTATACTGGGAAGGTGGTTGAAGAAGAAAAATGTGACCCTACCAAACGGCCCAAGCCGCTGTCTGATGAATGTACGCACCAAGAGTGCCCGTAAGCTCTTCAAAAACATGAACAAGAAACATCCAGTAATGAGCTACTAACCGTCCTGACAGAGCTTTAAAGTAAAGCAAAATGAACTCAGTTTTAGGATTAAACTAACCCAGTCTGAGTGGCATGGCTTGGGTCTGTTTAAATGAAGCTTTGTCTTCCAAAGTGATCTAACCAGCATGTATTTATAACCACTATCTGTGTTTCTAGTATAAATCTACCTCAAATAGGGATATCATCTTTACATCAGCCACACCATCTGTTCAGTTCAGTGAAGCTGTCGGTCAAAAACTCATGAACAATTCATTTACTCATCTGATGTTTTTAAACTGCAGGCATTACTGTACTTGAGATGCATAATACATAACTCAATTTTTACAGTATCTTTAAATGAAATGTATACATGCATACGATTCCATAATTCTAAATATTATTATTTTATTCATAAGAAAAAAATATTTATTTTATATAAACTTATATCAT
Source organism: Brachyhypopomus gauderio (assembly GCF_052324685.1). Lineage (NCBI taxonomy): Eukaryota > Metazoa > Chordata > Actinopteri > Gymnotiformes > Hypopomidae > Brachyhypopomus > Brachyhypopomus gauderio. Next base: position 22,101,152 of record NC_135226.1, on the reverse strand, counting down.
TCCATGTTACAGAATGAATTCACATTTCCCCTTAATGTCAAGGTGCTAATGATTTCATTATGGATGTACTGATATTTTGCATTTCGTCACTTGTACACTTTATGATACAAATTCTTCCAGTTTTTGGTCGTTATTACAGGGGGCAACTTTCATTTACTGTACTGCCTGGTTTCATTTGTGACCCCACCGTGCGTAAACATAGTTTAGCTAGTAAGACTATTGCGACTTGCTGTGAAAATAGTGAGAAAATAGTGAGAAAGAAAAATAAACCGGCCTGGTTGGACTCGGGCTCCTTTGAGATCTATTTGAGACATGATGCATTTCCTGAGCATCTGAATAATTGTAGATGTAAACATAATCAGCTCTTTAAAAACCCACATGAGACAAAACTGGCGAACACCTTCAGCATATGACGTAACCATGTGTTCTCATTCCACACATCTACATCACATGTACATGTATCACATGTACAGTATAACATCACAGGCCACCCACGATATCCCTTCAGTGAAGGACCATTCTGTTCCTTTCTAATAGCTTCTAATAAAAATATTTATTTTTTTAAGGTTTATATATTTAGAACAGACATGAAAGGTTTTCAGACGCTGCTGTTCTTGGATTTGTCTTTTTTGTCCTAAGCGATGTGGACTGAAACGCTGAGTGTCATGGGGGGGGGGGGGGGGGGGGTACGTGGGGGGGGGCCTCTGGATTCATGCTCACTGGAACTTCCACTTCTGTAGTAGTTTGAAGTTGCTTGTTGTTCAGTGCCGGAGTCTGTTTGGTGTTTAATGTTTGGATATGTTCCTGTATATGTGGCTATGGACCCTAGGATGACTGTGTCTGCCTGTGTTTTGACTCTGCTGGTTGTAATGATTTCAATGGAAAATGCCCAAATAAAGCTTACTCATAGACAGGCAGCGTCTCTTCTCTGGGCCCGCTCACACCACACAGATAACATCCGTCTCTTTAAGAGTGGACTTCTGTTATGCTTTCAGTTTTTGGGAAATGCGAAGTGTGTAAAAGCTGTTGTATGATGGAAAGTTGCACGTCTCTGTGGAACCGTGGCTGAGAGACAGATGTACTCCATCCTGGGGGGGGGGGGGGGGGGGGGGGGAGGGGGGGGTTGAATCATTTGGCCCTCGCTGAGATGCATCTGTAAAGACTTATATAACGTGTTACTTTATTTTATGTCCTAGTCATTGTTTCTTAAGAAGGATATTTTTCATATAATACCTTGTGCTGGGGAGCTATTGAAGGCATGCAAGAGACATGCACGAGATGTTTGAGACAGTGCACCACTGTTAAAATGAGGGGCCCCTTTTTGTGATGTTTCCATTTAAGTCCAGTTTGAAGTGCTCATGGGTAGCCATGGACGTCCTGAACTCTAAGATTTATTCTGTGCTAAATGCTAAACTGGCACATGTTGTATAAAAGCCCCACAGAGATGATGAGTCATTGAAAACTTTTAAAGCTCAAAACTCAAATGTCTTTGCTCACACTTTTATCATTACTGATTTTTTATATATATGCAAGATTCCAGAAGTCCTAACGGATAATGGATGGATTATTAATAATGAATAATTAATCAAATATTTTGAAGTAGCAAATTCAGAATTACAGGTCTAAAAATGCTTTTCTAAAGGTCAGATTCACACACTAATATTAACTGGGTCTGTAGATATTAATTTATTTCAAAACTGCCGTTAAAGGTGGAGAAGGCAAACACAGATATTCACACATTAAATGTTTGGCTTCAGTGATCAGCTCAAAGCGTAGGAACACAGGACTGGTCATCTGCTGAAGATTACAAATGTCTTCCTCTTCTCTGTGAATGTCTAGCTCTCGTACCTCTTGGATCTTTGGTGATACTGTATTCACTAATGCTGTAGTGATCAGATCTTTGGTGGTGCTGTATTCACTAATGCTGTAGTGATCAGATCTTTGGTGGTGCTGTATTCACTAATGCTGTAGTGATCAGATCTTTGGTGGTGCTGTATTCACTAATGCTGTAGTGATCAGATCTTTGGTGGTGCTGTATTCACTAATGCTGTAGTGATCAGATCTTTGGTGGTGCTGTATTCACTAATGCTGTAGTGATCAGATCTTTGGTGGTGCTGTATTCACTAATGCTGTAGTGATCAGATCTTTGGTGATACTGTATTTACTAATGCTGTAGTGATCAGATCTTTGGTGGTACTGTATTCACTAATGCTGTAGTGATCAGATCTTTGGTGGTGCTGTATTCACTAATGCTGTAGTGATCAGATCTTTGGTGGTGCTGTATTCACTAATGCTGTAGTGATCAGATATTTAGTGGTGCTGTATTCACCCCACTCTGTTGTAGGTGGCTAGTGCCTCTTCTGGTGTAGCAGTAACTAACATGAGCACTGAGGTAAGGTATAATGAAGTATAATGAGGTATAATGAGGTATAATGAGGTAAGGTATAATGAGGTATAATGATGTATAATGAGGTATAATGAAGTAAGGTATAATGAGGTAAGGTATAATGAGGTATAATGAGGTATAATGAGGTAAGGTATAATGAGGTAAGGTATAATGAAGTAAGGTATAGTGAGGTAAGGTATAATAAGGTATAATGAGGTATAATGAAGTAAGGTATAATGAGGTAAGGTATAATGAAATAAGGTATAATGAGGTATAATGAGGTAAGGTATAATGAACTAAGGTATAGTGAGGTAAGGTATAATGAGGTATAATGAGGTAAGGTATAATGAGTTATAATGAGGTATAATGAGGTAAGGTATAATGAGGTATAATGAAGTATAATGAGGTAAGGTATAATGAAGTATAATGAGGTATAATGAGGTAAGGTATAATGAGGTATAATGAGGTAAGGTATAATGAGGTATAATGAGGTACGGTATGAGGTATAATGAGGTAAGGTATAATGAGGTATAATGAGGTATAATGAAGTATAATGAGGTATAATGAGGTAAGGTATAATGAGGTAAGGTATAGTGAGGTAAGGTATAATGAGGTATAATGAGGTAAGGTATAGTGAGGTAAGGTAAGCACTCTATTGCCTGGGGAGGAACACATGTATCTTTGTGTCGTACAGCGATGTGGAATCTGCAATGAGGTTGTCTTTGGATTTCAGCACAAAACAGCTATGAAACAAAACTGATCCCAGACCCAACATGTATTCTGTAATCACAGATCTAGAGTTTGTTCCATTCTGTCATAGCAGACATTTTCCAAGGCACCAACTGGAAACTGGAAAATTCAACTCTGTACCAATGACATTAAAAACACTGACAACTGTGATGTTGTCCTGGTTCGTGTGTCAGACAATTTGCATCAAATTATTCTAGCAAGCTGGTGTGAAGATATTCCTATTCCCTCAGGGATAAGATTCTGAAAGAGAAATGTGTATTTATGTAACTGTGTATTTTAGTGTGGCAGTTTATAATAAGCTGTGTTTTCTCTAAAACACGGAACAGACGGCTGGACGTGTCTGGAAACCTGAGGGCAGCTTGTGCTTGTCACGGCACGGGCGCCCCCTGCTGGCCGCCTCCGTGTGCAGCGGCAGTAGTTCACGTGGTTCTGTTGTGTTCGTCCCTCAGGTGGGCGGGGCCTATCAGGTTCACCGACACCTGTTGTGTTCGTCCCTCCGGTGGGCGGGGCCTATCAGGATCACCGACACCTGAGTGTGGTTTGTCTGTCTATATTTGTCTTTGTAGCAGTTGACTGCTTGTTATATTGTAGTCTTAATTTGGATTGTGTCACGGGTTTTCAGTTAGTGCACGTTATTAATTCAATCCTGTGTGATCGTTAACTTTTATTTACACTCTCTCCCCCCTCAGAATAATGTCTCGTGGTGTTTGAGTGAGACTGTGTTGTGCCTCGCCGTTCTTTTCCGTTTGTACATGTTTGGGCACTGTGTGTGTGTGTGTGTGTGTGTGTGTGTGTGTAAGTGACGACCATGAGTGGAGCTGGCGAGTTCGTTAATTTAATATTAATCCCCCCAACGAGGGGCTTCCCCTGAAAATGTTTTATGGATGGGTTATGAGGATGTAGGTAGGGTTCAGCCCTGAGATGAGGGGAAGGTTTAGGGAGGCGGACAGCCGCTCCCCGGGGAGGTAGCGGGCGAAGTGGGCAGGTGCCTGCTGCTGTGAGGGTCCTGTGACTGGGGGGGGTGGTTGTTTTGTAGAAGGCCCAATCGGTGCAGGACTCCACCCAGGGAGGGGTGAGCTGGCGTCTGTTTTTGTGTGTTGCAGCTTTGGGACTGCAGGAAGAGTCACTGTCCTCCCAACTCTGTGTGTGTGTGGTGCTGCCGCATGGCTGAGTGGACGTGTGTGTCTTGGTGGGAGTGTCACGGTGCGGGCGCCCCCTGCTGGCTGCCTTCGTTTGCAGCAGCAGAGTTTTGGGTTGTGCACATTATCCATTAAATCCTCCTTTTCCCCCTCAGACTGGTGTGATTTGCTTCCTTGTATTTGCACTCTGTCGCCATGTGTTCAAATTCTGAAAGCAGTTCTGAAATTAACTTTGCAGTAGGACAGAATCACGTCTTGGTCTGTCATGGGGGGGGGGGGGGGGGGGGGTTAGAATGTGTCCCCCTGCTGAGATGTACCTCATACAAGACCAGGATGTAGGACATCTGGAGATGAAGTCATGAGATGGCTGGACTGCTGAAAGCAGCTCAGGACGAGCACTGCAGTAGCAATCTGACTAAAACACTCTGATGGCCACTTCAGTTAGTTAAAATGAAACCGTTTAGACAGTTACCCCACAGGACGAGTTCCTCATGTGGTAATATACAATTTCTTTATTACATGTACTGGAGTCTACACTATGTTTACAGCATACTTGTCGATTTACTGTATCTGCTTTGCAGTGTAATAAGCTGTGATGTAGTGAATGTAAGTAGAGGCCAAGATATTCTGAGAATTTGTAGGAACTCCTTCAACTGAAAAGCCTTATGAGCATAACACACACAGAAGAGACTAAGGCAGAAGCAGCCGATGTCCGATCACTGCTGAGGAGCGACAGGTTTCTTGTGCAGATGTTCGAGTGATGATTCATACAGCTGCTGCTTCTTGCTGTAACGTAATATGTACAGCACCATGTGTTGTTTCCTGTAGTGGAACCATGCTTCCTGAACTTGATGGCCTGTTCCGTCAGAAGCCAGTGCATGGTTGGGAGATTATCATGGAGATCCGTGCCCAGATTACCTTCACAATCGGACCCTGTGAAGCAATGAACTCCATCTGAGAGCTCTGACCTGGGACACATAGAAGATCAGATACAGGAGTTAAATTTCCCTGCCAGACAACACAAACAGCTCGGAGGAGAACATTTCAGCATGCCGTATGAAACGTTCTGTAAAGACGGCAGTCTCCTTCTTTGGTGTTACAATGATTAAAATGTGAATGGCCCATGTAATGGTCTGTCTGGGTCCATTGTGGTGGTATGTGTTCTTTCACACTTCCAGGTTGTCAGCGTTTAGTTTAGGGATTAGGCCTGCAAACCCTCCAGGAGCTGCTGTAGATATTGTGTAAAGTTCCACATCATCCACGCCTTACATAACATGGCTGTCTGACCCTGGGAGGCAGGCCAGGACTCTGTCTTGTTCAGGTTTAAAAATATTCTCTTTCCATCCTCCGTCCCTCAAAGGAGTTTTTCAGTAAGTTAATGAGAGTTTCCACACACAAGCTTGTGGAGAAGGGAGTCATGCCTCTGTTTGACCTGCTACCCTGTTTGATATCGCAGATCTATATGCTGTTATAATGTCTGAAACTGAAATCTTTTTAAAAAGTGAATCTTGATGTCATAAAAGGTCAGAGTGAAAGAAAGGCCAGGATACTGAGAAGTGCATCGCTGCTTTCTATGGTACTGCAACCCATCGTGAGTGATTTCACCTTCTGTTTTAGGGAGGACGACACAGGACGTCTCCCCAATATGGAGCCAAGGAATGTGTACGGCGTGTTCCCTGCTGATAGTGAGAGGAGTGTTGCGTCTCACAGAGACGAGGGGGAGGCCATGTTGCTGTGATCTCCTAGAAGGTCCATTGCCAAGTCTGTTGTCAAAATTGCAGGAAACCAGGCTTTCTGCTTCTTCTCCAAACACTTAATCATTTAAAGTCTCTTTAAGTTCCTTAAAATTATGCTTTTAATCATTTTGATAGTGTTTACTAATTTTATTTCTTTGATGTTCATGCTTAAGAGAGTTAGATTTATTGGAGGGGAAGTTTAGGACCACGTTTACGAGCTTGTTTGGGGATGAAGACTGCAGCTGTTGTGTTTGGTGTGTTGGAGCATTAAGGGAAAGTTACCGTTGTTGTAAAATGTGCAATACCGTCCTTACTGTTTGTGAAGGAAGACGAATTTTCAAAACAAAAATGCTTGATGAAATTAGGAATTTCTCAATATATTCTTGTAAGCCACAGAGTGAACGCCTAGTGGTTTCACAAAGTACTGTCACTATTCATTTAATACGTTTTTGGAAACGAACGGGCAGAAGTGGAACCCCTTCCCACTTACATTAAAATAAATCTACGAATCCCCACTAGAGGTCACTATGGTACAATTTAATATCGCCTTCGTTTTCTTTTTACTGATCTATAAATCATTTACAGTAACGTCAGACAATTTGTCATGAACAACGACCCTGAAGGTATGAGTTTATCCTGACACAAGGAAAGGTAGAAACTGAAATTCAATCAGAATAGTTTATAGGTGCTGTAGTGATTGACGTGAATGAAATGCTGGAGTAAAACCTGATACTCTACTGCTTATTTGATCCAATTTAACTGCAAGGGTTGGCTATGATCCAGGCTGTAAAAGCTACACATGATGTGTGTATACACATACATACACACATCATGATAAACCAACATTTTATCATGTTGTGTGTATACACAATTGCTACAGTGATCAACACTGTAAATATCATACATTTATTTTAGGCTTGAATAAAACTGAGCTCAGTGTAATCAGTGTAAAATGTCATAATGAAATGTTAAACTCTAATGAGGTATTAGAATTTAATGCACATTGTTAATGCACATGCCAGTACAATCTGGGATTTACAAGATTACGAACCACTGGTCACAATCATATCCATACGAATAGTTTTTTCAAGCAATCTTTGCTCACAATAATCATATAAAGTGTTAGGTTGGTGTTGTGAGCACTGTCCCCCTTCCTCAAGTTTAAATGAAACCTGTGACATTGTTCAGATCTCAGAATAAACGTTACTGCAGATACCCAGATGTCAGATTAGCCTCGGGAACCTGACCATGTTGTAATGGTTTCATAGTCAACATACTGTGGCATTTTAATGTGAGTAATCTGTACTATGATACAATATAATATAATAAAGTCAGAGAAGAGCATTTCATTCCCACATTAGCAGAGCAGGCTGAATCCAGCCTGCGAAGGAATGAATCATCCCTGATCATTTAGCATTTCACTTTAGGACAAAAGCATGAATTAAGATTAAACGTAAAAAACTTTTCACCGAGTATACACTTTAAATACATTGTCTTTTAAAAAGATGGTTGAGTGTCACACCAGTCCAGGTTTGTTCTAAGTTTGGGGACTTCTGCAAAAGACAAAGACATTTAAAATCCTACATGCTAAGTGTTTTGGAGCCGTATACCATAATGAATTACTTGATAAATAAACAAAAACAGCAAAAACAACCAATGGATCCAAGAGCAGGTGAAGTTTGAGCATTGAGGTTCCTGGTCATTCACATTCTGTCCTCTAATCTAGAACATGGATGCAAATACTGAGAAAACCTCCCGGTAAACATTTGCATTTAAACAAATGGATGATGGTCACTTCAAAACTACCAGTAAACTCACTAAGTGTGGAAGAGCTCCTCGTAGGTATAGTAACATCTCATGACCTTCAGAGCTGATCTTACATGTAGTGACATCTATTGACTTTGGTACGATGCTTATATTGGGTTGGAGTTTGGGGTTAGACACCACCGCCTCTTTGGAATAGGGGACTGGTCCTCTCACCTGTCTCCGTCCAAACCTACACACCTGGAACATGGAAACTGGTAAGCTCAGGTCTTTAATACTCAACAACAGCTACTGACATGAGTGAGTTACAAGAATATTACTGCTATGATGCAAAACATGAGTTAGGGTGCATGTTAGGATGCTGTGTGAGGATGTTAGGATAATGTGCTATTGCAAGATGTTAGGATGTTAGGATAATGCGTTACTAAGATGTTAATGTAATGTTAAGGTGCTGTGTTAGGATGTTCTGATATTATATAGCTAAGTTATGTACAGCTAAACTGAACAACTGTGTGAGTCTGTCATTCCAACTTTTGAAGTTGTTTCCTGGACTATATGTTTTTGTATTATATTAACTTACTACTTTGAAGTCTTTGACGTTGCAAATTGCCCTAAAAGTAAATGCAGAAACAGAGCTTCACTTGTTCAATAATTTTACTGTAATGTGTTTGTCACTTTACAGAAATCTGTTTTTATAATTGCACGTTGCACAATTGAAACGGTCTTATTAAACATCTGAGGCATGTGGCACCCGTCAGCATGAGCCGTAGGTCATTCCTAAATCTTGGGTCTTTTACATAATGCTACTTTGCTTTTTGCATGCAATTTCCTGAATCAGGACATTTCAAATTGCAAATGCGACACTACGTGCTAACGAGGAATGTTATTTATACTGATTCATAAGGAGAGACACAATGTTAATTATTTATAGAAACATTTCAAAACAGGTTTTGCTACATAAACAGAGAAAATGAAAATGTTGTGAATCTTCTTAACAAATCTTCTAACTCTTTGATTGGTCCTCATCCCCTTAAATGGATTACACATGAATCGCATTTTGTGGTCATCAGGGATGGGTGCTCAATCCTAGTCCAGTCCTAGTCCTAGTCCTAGTCCCAGTCCCAGTCCTTAGTGCCTAGTGTCCAACCGCAGTCCTAGTGGGTGCTGGCAGACAGCATACATCAGTCACTGAGAGTGACAAATATCATTACCCCATGTACCTGGACCCAGAATGCCCTCTGGTCTCCTGAAAGGGCTTTAAATGCAAACTTGACTTTTCAAATGAAAGCACAGCCAGTACAGATCAGAAGATCAGAAGATCAGAAGAAGCACATCTCATCATAATGTTCTCTTCCAGGTGCTGCAGACTCATTCATCTTCTCCCATACAGCCAAATTAAATATTCAGCTGTAAAATGAAATCACTGGTTTCAATCGGTGGTCTGTGGCCCCTAGTGGTCGGTGACATGCTATCCAGTTTAACTACTGAAATTACTATAGTAACGCACACACACACACACACACACACACACACACACAACACACACACACACACACACACACAAATGCTATAGCTTAGTCTGAATGGTGGTTTCTGGGGCAGAACCAGTTGAAAACCCCTGAAATACATAACACTTCTGATCTGATGGAAATATAGACACATCACAGACTGGCAGTAGTGGCCTAAGCAAAGAGGCCTAGGTCCGTACCCCCCCCCCCCCCCCCCCCCCCCCCCCACCCTTCTCCCAATGAGTAACATGGGTTCAGTTTTAGAGGTGCTGATTCTCATCCCGCCTGTTTCGCTACCTCCACCTCAGTGACTCCTACCACACATGGGTGATGTGGCATTTAGTGAAATGTGTGTGACTGACGTTTAAGTGTGTGTGACTGACGTTTAAGTGTGTGTGACTGACGTTTAAGTGTGTGTGAATGACGTTTAAGTGTGTGTGAATGACGTGACTGGCGGTGGATCTATAGTAATGCAGCTGTGAGTGAATAATTTGGAGTTTGAAATGGCAAAAGAAACACAACAGACCATCCACGTCCTCCCAAAGCCACTGTAGACACTCCAACATGTTTGTCTTTAGCTCTCCACTCTGTCAACGTGAGTCAACGTGAAAAACTGAAACAGTCCTAATGCATCATTCAGTGAGACAACGTAACGAAAGACATTTGTATTACAATAGTACATTGATTAAGGACACGTTTATTACACACGGTACTGTTTGCGATTGTAAAGCTGCTTTATAACAACATGTGTTGTAAAAAGCGCTATATATATATATATATATATATAAATTAGACTTTGACTTTTACTCATAAAAGTCCTCCTGTAAAGTTATGATTAATAATCCTTTTTTCCCTCACTAGGTTACTCCAAACGCATTTACCAGGGGGTGAGAGTCAAGCACACGGTCAAAGACCTGCTGGCAGAGAAGAGGTCGCAGCAAACCAGCGTGCAACGTTTACCAGTGAGTAACACGTCCACGCGCCCCCTGACCCCCCCGATCCCCCCTGACCCCCCCGATCCCCCATGACCCCCCCGACCCCCCCTGACCCCCCCGATCCCCCACCCATGTAGTTCATTCCTTCACTCCTTCTTTCATGCATGCAAACATCCAGAAGCAGCCGGTGTAGCTATCTGCAGACATTTACGTGTGGGCTTTGTGCTGTATTTACCCATCAGCTTATGGTTTTATTCTAATGATTCGGGGCCTTTTGGGCTCTGATATATGACGTTTTTACAGCATCGTTCCTTTTCTCTTTCCCGTGTGTTGATGTAAAGCCCATCCGCAAATACCTAAACATACACGGTACGCAGCTGAAAGACTTCTGGCAATCACACAAAGATTCACAATGAAGCCGGTAACAATGGCTTCAATGGTTCTGGCCAGCGTCCCCAGGGCTGTGGGGGGAGGCAGCCGTTGGCTTCTGTGGTCAGCCAATGCAAAGTCAGTCTCTGGCACACCTGCCCAATGTGACTGTTCTCCTAGCAGACCACAGACAAGTCCCACATTGTTCCACCAGACAAGTCTGTATGAGGCCTGTAGACATCGTGCTTCACTAGCTGTGAGAGACTTTCATGGCTAAGTCCTTCACATTGTTGTACATGGATGTCTCTTCTGTTTGCATTGCCATCTTAACCCGGGGGGCATTCATGTAGTGTAAGAAAAGAAGGACAAAATACACATACAGAAAATAAACTGCGAATGGCAAATACATAATCCTGCATAGGCATGAATAAATATCTGCCCATTGATTTTGAATCTTAAGGTGAATCCGTGGAAACAAAAAGTAAAATATGATGTTACTTTTCAAATGTAGATTGTGAAAATTGTGTCAATATCTCCAATGGAAAAGACATTTTCGTATCTTTTGGATAATTTTTCAAACTTATTATTTTTATAATGTTTAGCTTTATTTAGTAACATAAAAACAATGTACAATAAATGTACAATAACCATACTAATCCATCTATGACAGGAAATCACTTATTTAAGCATGTAGATTCAGGTAGTCCATCAGTCTGCTCACAGAAACACAGCCGTGCCGTAGGTGAAACGCTGTTGTTAGGAACAACCTGAACCAGCAGTCACCACAGAAGCAGTTTCAGTAGCGTCTGTGTTTGCAGACTTACAGTGATTTGACCCAGACAGCAGGTGCATGAAGACAGAAGGATTCAGATCCAAGCACAAAACCAGGAAGATGATCGTTAGGCTTTCAACCTGTTTAACAGAAACAGCACAAAACCTCTAAACACTGCAGTCAACCAACATGGCCACACAGGATTCTTTCAGGATGTGTTAACTACAGTAAATAAGTAGAATATTGCATTACTTGTGTATCTTGATCTTGCATCGTTGGGTTTTCCTGCTCCTGAAACCAGAGGGTCACTGAAGACAAAGAGACAGAGAAGCATCTAAATGTTTTATGGGATTATAATAAAATGCATGTTTTAAGAAAATAGATAAATATAGAAGCAATAAACACTGCAGGAAAAGCTGGAAAGTGAAGCTGAAATCATAGCCTTTAATAACCTGGTATATGAATAAACATCCCACCTCTGAACAACAACACCAAACTCCCAGCACAGCTGGTCTGTTTGGGAAGACCATTTGCATGTCCATGTCTTCTTGATCAGTGTATTGTCTTATTGTTGAATATGTCCAGTGTCCTAAAGAGGGACCTACTTACTCAAGCAGAAGAGTGTTGCATGTGCATGTAGGCGTGGTGCTCAGGTCCTTTACCCATAATGCTTCCTCATGACTCTGTGCATTTCCAGACAACACTAGTTCAGAAACACACCAGTGCCCAGTGTGACGCCGACACTATTAGTGAAAACACACCAGTGCCCAGTGTGACGCCGACACTATTAGTGAAAACACACCAGTGCCCAGTGTGACGCCGACACTATTAGTGAAAACACACCAGTGCCCAGTGTGACGCCGACACTATTAGTGAAAACACACCAGTGCCCAGTGTGACGCCGACACTATTAGTGAAAACACACCAGTGCCCAGTGTGACGCCGACACTATTAGTGAAAAAACACCAGTGTGCTGAAGACATATGTGGAGGTGTTGGAGAGGGGAGATGTTGGAGAGTGTTGTGGAGGTGTTGGAGATGTGTGTGGAGATGTTGGAGAGGGTTGTGGAGGTGTTGGAGATGTGTGTGGAGGTGTTGGAGAGGGGAGGTGTTGGAGATGTGTGTGGAGGTGTTGGAGAGGGGAGATGTTGGAGAGGGTTGTGGAGGTGTTGGAGAGGGGAGATGTTGGAGAGGGTTGTGGAGGTGCTGGAGATGTGTGTGGAGGTGCTGAAGACATATGTGGAGGTGTTGGAGAGGGTTGTGGAGGTGCTGGAGATGTGTGTGGAGGTGCTGAAGACATATGTGGAGGTGTTGGAGAGGGTTGTGGAGATGTTGGAGAGGGGAGATGTTGGAGAGGGTTGTGGAGGTGTTGGAGAGGGGAGATGTTGGAGAGGGTTGTGGAGGTGCTGGAGAGGGGAGATGTTGGAGAGGGTTGTGGAGGTGCTGGAGATGTGTGTGGAGGTGCTGAAGACATATGTGGAGATGTTGGAGAGGGTTGTGGAGATGTTGGAGGTGGGAGGTCTGCACCCCAGTGAGACACTGCTGACCCTCCCTGCTGTTACTCCTAATTAGCTACACCCTCAGGTGTTGGGTGGAGTGACAGGTACCACCGTGTAATGAACACCTACTGAGCTTGTTTACATTCACGTGGGTGATTTTCTGTGATCCTGACTCCCACAGAGCCCCCACAGGGCTGGGCCGCCTTGAGCTGAAAAATGTCTTCATTTGTGAATTTGCACGGAGGATAAAGAGGCTGTCATGTGGTGTATGATGGGTGCAGCCCTGCTGCTGTAGGACGTGTCATACACTGCATCCCTGCATTAGTTAAGCTAACAGACTCAGAAGTTCTCTCCCCTCTGTGAACATCACTCTGAAGCACACAACCATTCTCCTGCCTCACGGGCATGTTCAGCTCATCCTTGTGCTTGAATACATTTTATCAGTTGTTATTTCAATTGACTGTAGTAATCTTAGAGTCTTTAGTGTTTGATGGAAATGACTATTCATTTTCTAATAACGCCCTTCCAGTGGCTTTACATTTTACGCGCTTGTCATGATAAAGAAAGATTCAAAATTCAGATGAGAAGCACCGCATTAGTGTGACGGTCCGCCCGACTCCTTCCTCGCGCTGGCGTCCGTGTCCACGCGTGCCCACGTCTGTGTGTGTTCGTCTGTGTGTATCACCTGTCTCTCGTCCGTTATTTATTACACTCAACTCTCGTTATCATCAGTGTTCAGTCCCTTACGTCTTACTTACCGTAGTGTCGTTAATGAAAGTTACATGTGTAAAAGACGCTCTCTGCTCGGCATCCTGTGTCCTCACGCCGTTACAATCGTCTAAAGGGCAAAGCTCCTACCTTTAGCTGCAACTACACAATGTACAGTCAATCATATAAACAGATTATAAACGGCGTACTGAATTATAAAAGCAGAGCCAGATGTGTAGGGCAGGGCAGGATCTCTGTCGATACTGAATAAGAATCTAATCAAAATCAGTTTTGCCGATATAAAAAATTCATCGCAATTCTGTTTTTAAACCACACCTGTTCACACCTGTTCACACCTGTGTGTAAACCACACTGAACTGTGGAGGTATTTGGTTACAGAGCTCTCACTAATTTACCACAAACTCTTCATCATTAAGACTTCATGAAGATTCTTCATCATTTAATGTCCTGCATTTTTTGCTTTTCACAAATCAATTCAATTAAAAATTAAAGATAAAATCAGATAATACATTAGAATATGTTTTCAAAAAGGAATAATTGTATACAAAATGCATCCAATCACTTCAACTAAAAACATTTGAATCTAATGTTTAATGTCGAAAAGTTTTGCAAATCTTTGTGAAGCTTGTAGGCAGCTAGAGAACGAATGTTCCATGGATCCTGATTCTTAGTTCGTTGACATGATAAAAGTTTATTCGGCCACACATGCAACACTTGTAAACAATGGGAAAACTCCAGTAAGAAAGGAGATGAGTGTTTGCAGTGTAGTCAGGGGGATGTAGGCAGGATAGCAGCTCCATGCAGGACAGCAGGTCCGTACAGGACAGCAGGTCCATGCAGGACAGCAGGTCCATACAGGACAGCAGCTCCATGCAGGACAGCAGGTCTGTGCAGGACAGCAGCTCCATGCAGGACAGCAGGTCCATGCAGGACAGCAGGTCTGTGCAGGACAGCAGGTCCGTACAGGACAGAAGCTCCATGCAGGACAGCAGGTCTGTGCAGGACAGCAGCTCCATGCAGGACAGCAGGTCCATGCAGGACAGCAGGTCTGTGCAGGACAGCAGGTCCGTACAGGACAGCAGGTCCGTACAGGACAGCAGCTCCATGCAGGACAGCAGGTCCATGCAGGACAGCAGGTCCATGCAGGACAGCAGGTCCGTGTCCGTGCAGGACAGCAGGTCCGTGCAGGACAGCAGCTCCATGCAGGACAGCAGCTCCATGCAGGACAGCAGGTCCTCTGAGGCCTCATCATCCTCCTCGTGCTCTGCTGGTTTTTCTGGGGTTCATGATCTTTCTCATCTCTGAGCACACGATCTCCAGCGGTCCTGTTTCCCTGTCCTGCCTCCAGAGATGCACTCAGCCAGAAACAGAGACTTATGGGGAAGTCTTAGGATGAACAAATGACATTCAAATTCAGGCCTCAGAATTAGCTTACCTTCCAGTCCGTGTTCCACTCTTTCATGTTTGTGATATGCAAATGAGTAAGAAGTGTCCTCTGTTCTCTCTGGAGGCGACAAGCACTTTGTTGACATCATTTCCTTTATGGGCTGTTGCCTGTTAAATTTAAGTCATGCTTGTGACACTTCACAATTTACAAACTTCAGATTGTTTCTCTCCATTTGTAAGAGTCTTTGCTGCCAGTTGAACACATTTTATTAGACACACTCCCAATGCTGTGCAGCATAAAACCAGTAAAACCAGTTATACATTGGGAGCTCATTACTGGTGCTGAGTTCCAGTAATGGTCATTTCTTTAAGTCAAAGTCAAAGTGAACTTTATTGTCATTCAGACTTTACAACAGAGTGCATAGCTGATCGAGATTGTGTTTCTCCAAACTCCAATGTGCATGTGTACAATGTGTATATACACACACACACACACACACACACACACACACACACACACACACACACACACACACATATATATATGTATATATATATATATATATATATATATATATATATATATATATATATATATATATATAAAGATTCGTATCAGATTACAAAGAACATTCAACCAGTAATTACAGACAAAGTACCAACCACAGATACAATTACTGATTGTTTATAAGAGGTTAAAAGAATGAGGCGGTGTGGTCAGACCACATCTCTGTCACACCCTGACTTCTCTATTCCTTCATCTTCAGGGGGTCTCAGCTCCTCAAAGCACATTCGTCCAAATGACAGGTGAGACCTGATCTCCTAACAAGCCTATTAACCCCCCGTGGACACACGGTGATTACAGTATAGATAAATAATACAGTGGGCTTTTATGGACAAATTAGAGGCTATAGCTACTTGCTGTGACAGGCATTTATGGAAAAACACATTACTTTTACTACTGTTGATTTAGCCACAACGATACAATTATTTTTCATTTCAAAGGTGCACATAATGTAAAAGCTAGATTAGCGATAATCCAGGAGGAATGTTTTACTCAGGTTCCCATGTGCTGCCTGGATACTACAGCGTGAGGAAGCAGCTCATTTCTGAAGGAGATTTCTGCCCTCCCAGCAAACAGCTCCCAACCGACGGGCATCCGTCACGGCTGGTGTCGTGTGACCCAGTGCCCGTGTCTGGCTACCAGTCCCTCATGGATGGATACTACTCTGAGTCCTTCAGTGACTACCGCACTCCCACCCTGCCGGGTGGAGGAAGCACCATCTTTTCATCCTCCACCTTGTCCACCTTGCTGCCCTCTTTCCCCGGAGACACCTCCAACTTTGTGCTGGTAAAGTCCTTTACAACAATGTGCGCATTAAGACAATGATTGTGTCAGGAATTTCCAATTTGCATGAAAAACAAACCCATTCTCCTCTTTACTATATTCGCTTTATATGATATCACTGTTCAGTTTTATAATAATAATTTCAAAAATCTGGTCTTTTGTTTTCTTTATTTGTAACTGAGGAGTGATTAAAAACTAGTTTTCTTTTTCCATTTAACCTGCATTCGTTTTGTTCCACCAGACAAACGTCAACAGCACTCTGTCAGTGTTCTTATTTCTCCTTACAAAGAGATAATCAACCCGTTATTACCAGCTAAATGGCCACTTTCTTCTCTGATAAGATCCTCCACCTGCTCCTCTGGCCAGAAGTCTGAGTCTTGTTTGTGTGTCCTGCAGAGGGATTACTGGGAGACGACTGCCACAGACGCAGTGGAAGGCTTGTGCACAGACACCATGGTCCCCACAGTTACGAGCTCACTGGCTGGAACAGAACCATCCAGCCCAGACCAGTACCGGATCTCCTCCAGGGGATTGGCTGTTCCCTGCTCTCAGTTCTACCCACTGCACCCACTGGATGACGGGCACTACTCATCTCCCATCCAGCCTGCGCCCGCTGGCGTCACGTACCCCGTGTACATGCCGCTCTCCACCGAGCCCTCAGCAAAAGCACCGGCTCCGTCTTCCACCGAGTCCGAGAACGTGCTGCCTCTCCTGAATGACATACTCCTGTGGACCAAGGAGGATGCAGTCGGTGGGCCCTGGTCCCAGTACGACATGAGGAGAGCTTTCTGATGTTTTTACAACAATCAGCTCTGGACACGTCTGATCAGACAGATGCAGCTAGAGCCCTTATGTCTAGCAGACATAATACACACATCACACCCTCAGCAGCTGATTCAGTACAAACTCCTCTGTTCTAACTCTGGTATACTCCTAACTTTGTTCTAACTCTGGTATACTCCTAACTCTGTTCTAACTCTGGTATACTCCTAACTCTGTTCTAACTCTGGTATACTCCTGCCTGTCCTTTTGCACCTGCTCATTTATACTGTGCGTCTCGCACCATTCGGGCTGCTGGCTCTAACCTTTTACCCGTCACACAGACTCCACTCACGACCCTGGACTGCAGTGTTGATACTCATCATCTCTGGAACCATCTCCACACACACACACACACACAAACACACACACACACACACACACACACACACACACACACACACACACACACACACACACACACACACCCACACACACACACACACACACTCTTCTCTCTCCACACACACACTCTTCTCTCCACACACACACTCTTCTCTCCACACACACACACACTCTTCTCTCCACACACACACTCTTTTCTCTCCACACACACACACTCTTCTCTCCACACACACACTCTTCTCTCCACACACACACACACTCTTCTCTCCACACACACACACTCTTCTCTCCACACACACACTCTTCTCTCCACACACACACACACTCTTCTCTCCACACACACACTCTTCTCTCCGCACACACACTCTTCTCCCACACACACACTCTTCTCTCCACACACACACTCTTCTCTCCATGCTCTCTCTTCTTTGTCCTAGTTTTTCCTCCTTCAATTATCAAGTGTCTGAGTTTATGAAAAGTGCTATAGAAACTTTATTTATTGTTACTACTTATGCTGTCCTTCTTGGCCAAGATCTAATACAGGAGTAGAAGACATTCCATTTGGACATTTTTAGCTTCCCCTGCAAAATTAAATTTATATTTTATAGCCTAATGATATATTGCGGTTATATTATCAAGCTTATTGGATTGTTCTTTGCAATCTCATGTAGTTTTTCTTTTTTTTTTAAAGAAATTATTAAATATATTGATGTGTAAATGTATCTGTGGTTTTACAGTTTTTGACGACTGCTAACGTGCGTTTGTCCACAGTGAACACAACATCAGTTTTCAGTGGCTATACTATTAGTTCAATTCATGTTGTTATGGCACAAAATGCAGTCATTTTACATGTTTTTATAATGCATAAATTTTCTATACACACAGGGTTATCCAGTAACAAAATTCTGGATCATTTTTGCCTTATTTACAATTGCTTGCACACAGCATGTCAAAAATGAAAACCTAAGGTTCAAAACCTTAAATATCGTATAAAATGCAAAGTTCTGCAAAAACAAAGGCAGCTGAAAAGCTATTACTGTAATACATATTTTTTGCACATATAGATCAATGAAATAAAATGACGTACAGTAATGTACCGGGTCAGAGAGGAGCAAATATAACAATTTGTCCTGCAATCTCAAGTGCTGGTTTGGTCCTTCACAAATGCCAGATTGGTCCCTATAACAGTGACCTCCTTCTATAGTTTTTGAATGAATTCTACCAACAACTGGTTCCAGAAGCAGAAAGGGAACAGGTGGGAGGAAACACGAGGACATTTGTGATGGGACAATGTAGCAGTAAAAATAACAGTAATATATAACCTTTACTGCAAAACTGTTACTGACTCCTTTTTTGTCTAATCTACATTCCATATAGTACCTAACAGTAAATATCACTCATTGTGTAGACAGTATGTTGCCAAAAATGCACACATTTGAAAAAAAAGTCCAAATGAAGCGGATTACAGTAAAAATGAACTGACTAAGAAAACAACAGATGTTACTGTTAAATGTCTGTTGTTTGCTGGGAGAGGGTAAAATATTACATGTAATACTGTTTCTGTATTGCCATCAAATGATAGTTTTTTTACAGTGGTTGTACAGTGATTGACTATGTTCATCTCGAAAAAAGAATATGTGCTAGTGTTTGAAAGAATGATTGGATACTGAACCAGGTTTGCTGTGTTTTAACAAAGTTGTTTGCATTGTGAAATGCAGAGTTGTTATTTAGTTAAGAAAATGCGCTTTTGAACACGATATTAACTATTTGGCTATTTGTGTGAGGTCAATGTGTTGCTGTGTTTAGAGTTTTGACAATGTATCGCAAGTATTGGGAAACGCACGTTAGCAGTCGTCAAAAACTGTAAATGCCTCTGTACAGTGCTGGATCGAAGGTGAAATGAGGTTAATTCTAGACAATTAAACCATCTCTCCAATGAAACAGCTCTCAATTTCAGTATGAAATCAGAACATTTCTTATTTGCACCTAAGTTTGCACGTATGTTAAATGTAACAAGGTTTTACTTAAAGCCAAAATATTTCCTAGCCTGGTTACCTGGTTGAAACTGAGTAGCACTATATTTTATAGCGCATTTGCACGGTAAGTAAAGTAGGCTGTTTTTTGGCCACTTTACCGGTAAGTCGCTGTTACTCGATGTTGGTCTGCAGGTCCCCTTTAAAACGCGCGGTGGCGTCATTATGTTAAACACAGTCACCGCAAAAAAAGCTCCGAGATACTGCAAGAACAGTGGAAAACGCATAAACGTATATGCTTATTTGGTAATGAGAGGTCTGACTTGTCATTTTTGTTTCCGGGGAAGTACCAACACGATAAATGCTTTAGGCCTTAGAACACAAGCATCCTGAGTCAATCAAGTCAAAGTAACATGAAATAAAACTGATCTTCAAATGACATTTACTTATTTTCTATTGATTCAAAACAACACACGGATTTCACATAAAATTAACTGAGATTAGAGCCCTGCATAGTGCCTATATTACTTTATTATATATAAGGCGCGCACACACACACGTAGGCCTATATGTATATTATATATATATATGTGTGTGTATGTGCCTTATGTATATATATATATATATATATATATATATATATATATATATATATATATATATATATATATATATATATATATATATATATATATGTGCCTTACGTGTGCTATATATATATATATATATATATATATATATATATATATATATATATATATATATATATATATATATATATATATGTATATATATGTGTGTGCCTTACGTGTGCCTTATATATAAGGCATATATAAGGGCCATACGGCCCATACACACACACACACACACACACACACATACATATATATATATATATATATATATATATATATATATATATATATATATATATATATATATATATATATATATATATATATATATATATATATATACACACACATACACGTGCCTTACTTATTACGTTATATGTGTATGTAGCCTGCAGTAAGGGTTTTAGGTAAAATAATAAATGTTAATTTTCCTTTCAATAGGAAAAATTACAATGAACCGTATGCAAACTTAATTAGATATAAAATGGCTCTCGTGTGTCGCGTAAAATGTTTTTACCATTCACTCATGTTTTGGGAGGTCAATATCAAGATTAAAACGCAGATCTGGTCAGCCGAATAATAAGGATCAATTTTACTAAATATTACAACAAGAGTACAATTTGTTTGAATATGATACATAAGGTTAGTAATGGTTATTGTGAAATAGTGCTCGACTAGTGCCTGGCCTGCTCTAAGCGACGTGTACAGTATTTGAGCACAAGCGCTCTGATGGCAAACATGGCTGCTACCATATGCCACGCCCACCATTCCTATATTACTGAAAAAGAGTTAAAAACCAGGCCAAATTATATTATATTCACGTTTTTTACATGGTTTTCAATTGCACAGTATATTCTTGATATAATATGTTACGTGGAATTTCATTTTACACTCCTTCTTTGTTGAGAAGTGGAAAGAGAGCTTCACAGGAATGATCCTGCCACCAATGTCAAAAGGATGATAAAATGTTAAAAATATATTTTTGTTTTTGGTCAAAGTATGAAATGGCATGATATTCTATTAAAAGAGATGTTAATATATGCACTACAATAGCGAAATTCACTAAGAAATAAGTATTTTAGCGAAGTCTTTGAATATTCAAATTGAAAGTATCGCGCAATCAAATCATTGTCAAATCATTGAGTTCTTGGGGATTTAAATAGTAGGGATGAGGGCATAAAAACCCAAACTAATACATCCCTAGGTATATTACTATATAATTGTATATGGTGAGAGTGTTGTGAGAGTTCTTTATTGAGACTTTGTGATACTTTTATGAATAATTCGTTCTTGCCCATACAACAGAGCCAAGAACAGATATTAGGTGTTTCATTGTGGTTCTTTTTCCTCTTCAAGCCAATATGTCCGGTGAGTGAATATTCTTTTCCTTTTTCAGATTTGTTCTCGCCTTGAGTGACCTGAAAAACATAGAAAATAGATATTGATTATAAACGATGATATATCAGGAACGATTTATCAGTTGGCTAAGCGTGTAGCCTGCCTCTGGGTGCTTCAGAAACAGACACATCCATTTTCGAGAGCTAACGTTCAAACTTAGAAAAGTATTTTTGTACGTTTTAAGGAGAACTGATACTGCGTGTAGGATAATGACAATTGGGCTGTGGGGATCAGCATATTCAGTTAAAAAATCGTTTGTTTTAAATACATTTGTAAGCCCACAACACGTTGCCTTAATTTACTTGTGCACTTCTGACTAAAAGTGTCAGTTCTTAGTCTGATATAATTGGGTCGGGGTGTTCGTTTATTAAAAATGATTATCTGAATATGCGCCAGTCTTCTGATCGCAGGTTAATCAGAACATTTTCAACTTAAGTCAAAGGTTTTGTGGTCTCAGTGAGTCTTATGAACAGTTCTGATACATCTGAGTGTTGAGCGACCCGTCCACACGCAGCTGTCGCAATCTCGTCCACATCAGTGCCAACTCGCCACTCCTGGAACCGCTACACCTCAGCTGCTTCTATAACCTCCACCATTGCGTGGCGTTGTTTTAGTAATACACATTTTCCTTTTTTTCAGTCGTGCGGATTTTTATATATCATTTCAACTATCAAGAAACCGCCCACGAGTTCAATCTCGACTGCACAAACGAGTTAAAATACAAGACGTATTTGGACCGCATTAACGTCGTAGGTGTAACAGGTTCTGTGTGGGTTTTTTAAGCACCTACAGCACATTTCGATCGTGTGCAGTATTTACAGAGATTTTAGTCGTCCTGGGTGAATTTTCTCCATAGATATGTTACATTTTTTCACGTTTAACCAAAGGAAACCGGTATACTGTTTTATTAACCGGGCAAGAATAAACTGGTTTAGTTTTGCCCCGCGTGCTGACGCCGACTTTGGCAACACGACCGAACCGGCACACTAGAAGTTTCACGGATTTCACACTTTTCAGCCTATTTCAGATGCATTTACATTGCGCGCCAAAGTGTTTTATGGGCTACTTACTTTCGTGTTTTGATGAGATTTTTACAGATATTGGTTCCGATTTCTGCAGCGATCCATTTTTACAGGAATGTGATGTTGCCGTTTCCTGGGTTACGAGCAGCGCGACCCTAAACGCGCGTGTACGCGTTAAGACCTCCGCGCGTTCGAGTAGATTATTATTATTATCCGATCTTAAATGCAACTTACTTATCTTACATTGCAGACTAGGAGCAGCGAGCTATTCTGCATAGTAATTCGGTGTAGAAGCGCTTTGTACCTAACAGACAATAAGAAGTCCCTGCATTTCTCCGTCCTGTTGTAATGCGAAACGCTCGCTGGCGGCTACACAGGAAACTGGTTTCTGCATGAATACGACACTGAGCAGCACTTTCGCAACAAAGTATTGTTTAGCACCTTTTTGTCTTTAACACACAATATCGTTTTTGTTGTAATGTCACGAGAGCAAAACGTCGAATCCAAAATGTAAAAATTCGATAAAACATACATTAATTAAATCATTAACAATTTAACAAATAAATAATCATTCATGTCTTTAATAAATATTGCAATTATGTGTACATTTACCCCCTAGACAAACCTAAAGTGTACCAGGGAGTTCGGGTGAAGACTACTGTAAAAGAATTACTCCAGAAACGCAGAGCGCTTCAGGCCGCGGAATCAAGAGTAAGACAGTTTTATTATTTTATTCCCGCACGGTCACATTTCTAACTCCTCATGCACATTACACACAGACATAAACGGACAGTTTATAGCTTCACATAATTATAACAATGAGTAAGAGTGCCACGCCCCATTCGGGGGGGGCAGGCCCATGAATGAATGAGCTTAACTGACATTTACTTATAAGTGTTATAGGCATTATCAGTGTTAAAAGTCAGACCACTAATAACTCTCCCTCTCTCTCTCTCTCTCTCTCTCTCTCTCTCTCTCTCTCTCTCTCTCTCTCTCTCTCTCCACTCACCTATTCCCTCTCATCTTATTGACGGTTCTTGTCCATAAAGAAGTCTCAGGCCACAGTGTCCCCTCATGATGTCTGTCCTCCTGTCCCGTTGTCTGGTAGGTTTATCAACGAATTCACTTCCCGAGAGTAGAAGATCTTTGCAGCCCATCAGCCCAACGTCTTTGTATAAAATAAAACATTACAAAACAAAACATTAACGCTCGTATGAGCTTAATATTGTTACACAGACATTTTCTATAACTTTTGCTAAAAGAAAATACATTTTTAAAGAACAATTTCCACGGATATTGGAATTACGTAAATTACGTAAATATAATTGATAAATAGCTACTCCTGATCAAAAACTCTTATAAATAGAGCTGAGTACCATTCAAAGCAAAATGTGATTACACACTTACTAAACCCAAAATGAAATTAATTTCATCAGTCACGCAGAACAGTATTACACCTCAGTTTAAAAAAGGATACCAAACACTATACAAAGTTCCTTAAAATCTGTATGGACTCCTTTTATAAACTTCTATTCAAATGTGATTTAGCTGTTGGCTGTTGGACTCGTGACATCATCTCAAGTCTTTACAAGCCCAATTTAAATAGCCTCCTATACGTATCTATTTTCTCTCTATTTTTCTAGCGGCCCATCTAGATCTTTGTTCTGGGAGGTCGGCGCAAGCCTCTTATTTCCAGCCTCGACAGATTTCTGACAATGTACATATTTCGATGGAAGACACATTTGATAATCAACTTCTGATGAACCTGATCCCATCCGAGGACGTCGGGGGCGGCATGGCGTGTCTCGCCGCCTCTGCGCAGTGGCAGCATGGATGTATCCCCCCGTGTACGGATTATTACAATAACAGCTTTGTACGTATTATTTCTAATACATCCCTAAACTGATGCTTTGACTGTAACCTTTAAGCTGTGTTTGATTTTAAACGATGCTGTTTCATCGTTTTATATCATTATGCTGATCATATTTCTTATATTAGTTTCATGACGTCTGAATAATGTACTTTCTTTTTCAGGCGTCAAGTTCACCAACGCACTCCTTCAATCTGCCCAGCCCGGTCGATTACAACAGCTACTCTCCCCCCGACTCTCACTCCTCGTCCTCTTCGTGCTACAACTCTCCCACACGGATGGACATGAACTGCAGTTTTGTTCCAGAGAACAGCCAGTACCTGCACTGCGACCTGCAGCGCTGCTCCTGCGTGTCCAACTGGGCCGGAATGCAGGACGCGGTGCCGGTCTCACAGTACTCGCTTCACAGTGCCGCAGACTGCTATTACTCCTGCGGTGAAGACGCTTACAGGAGGGACTTCTCCAGCTCAGAACTGTGTTACCTATAAGACCACTGTGTCTGATCATTGTACAGTGTCATGAACCATTTCATTTTGTTTTGATTAAACGTTCATCTCATAGTAGTTTAAGCAAAATCTAGAAGTCATGAGTAACTTGGTCATACGCTTAGTAATAACCCCTGGCCTGGCAAGAATACGGCAATAATTTGACAGAATCTGAAGCGTTTGTTAATATCAGTGACGAACAGATCATTTGTTTTTTTTTCTCAATAAAATGCTATTTTTCATAATGCTGTGATTTAGTTGGGAGGTGGTGGCTGGTGAGTTTAGTCCCAGTGAAACTCTCTTCACTTTACAACATGATAATGTAGGACGAATAGAAATGAGCTCACAACTCGTTTCATTGAATTAAGTTAATAATTCACCAATTCCTACGACTGATGTAAAGTATATAATTAATAATAGTTAATAATTCGCCTTTTGATTTGAACACTACGCTACTTGCGTCACGCATCCCTAACGACCTGCTCGAGATCACACATCAAAATGTTTCAGGTCTGCAGATATTGAGTAAGAACGAGTAGTGCAGGTATGAAAGTCTTCTGCAAACTTCCTTTTGCTTCAGGACACGACACATTTAATGCGCACTGTAAGGTAACCTAACCCTTTTTATATTAACCCTGGTCTAATAATTTTCCCACTGGAAACAAATATGTTAATGGATTCTTTTTTAATTATGTCCAAAATCATAAGTGCGAATCTGTCGTAAAACGCAGAGTCGGTATGTTCCAGCACAATTACTAAACGGTTCACCGATGAGTGTACGTATTAACTCAGGGGAAAGACAATATTTTACAGTAAAGCAAAGGGGCGTGTCCTGTGTGTCAAAGGGGCGTGTCCTGTGTGCAGGTAGAAAGGCACCCGCGTGCTTCCACGGAATTCATCTTTATGGATCAGGGCTCAAAGTCCTCATCCATCCAGACTTCTAAAGCATTAGTCACACAGTAGAGTTCATATGCGTCTCAGAGATGTATAGATATTTGCAACCTGGAATGTTGATTAGCATCTGCCGCGTTGATGTCAAACTGGATACAAATGAAGCCTCTAAGAATGCAGCACTGTAGGCCATTTGCTGTGTAATGACATGCATGTGGGCCCATGAGTGGCACGTGCGTCCTGCGCGTGAAACCGGCGCGAGACAGTCGCGCTAATTACGATAATTACGGTCTGCGTTAGTTCAGGTATCAACAATCATTAGTCTCAACCTCATCCCTTATTATTCCAGGGGCTGGTAGTGACACAGCCGTCACCTCGGCACGTTCTGGCGCTTTTGGGAGGAAATATGTAGATTATGTTCTCGTTAACGTAAGCAGCCAGATATCAGTGATTTCTCCTGTTCAAACCTGGTAAATATTCTGAAACATGATCCCGTAAAGTATCCCACTGAAGATATCACACAGCATGGAAAAACCCTTTCAGTTTTCTTTTACACAGTCAAACCGCCCGTTTTAAAGTAACCTATACAAGGTTAAATATTATTCAGTTTAACTTTGTATGAGTTAATTCACCACTTTTTCTTTTTCCTTTATTTTTTTTACAACGATCCTTCTCCACGGGACGAACACATGTGCGTTAAGGGCCACCAGTAACGGTAGTGTAAACTGATTCCTGAATATTTTGTTTTAGTTTTTAGTTTGTCTCTCACATTTCCAGGTGCATTGTCGTAGTATTTCTTTGCCATTTTGTAAAGAATATTTTCTTGTAGTTTTATATACAGACTGTGCGCGTCTAAACCTAATAGAGACGTCTTATTTCAGAGCATTTAATACGACGGCCATGTGCCACTCGGATGTGTACACCGGCCTTAGGCCACTCATCATTTATGCTTTTCCTCTGAAGCTCCCCTGCGGCCGCGCATTAGCGCACGTGGGTAAGATTGAGGACAGTGCCATTAATGATTGTTAGTAGAATTACTGAAATTTGCGTTAAGCTTTACTCGAGTTATCTATTTTTCCAGTCTCTGACGTTTAATACCTATAATTATAGGCTATTAATGTAGGCTTATGTATATCCCGTAGTCTCGGCTGAATGTGTTTCTAATGCGAGGTAAGTATGCACTTTGCTAAAATGAATTATTTAAGTGTGAAATTCGTGTGGTTAATTTTAACTTGCACTAAATACAAGGTCCCACCATTAGCTCAGCGTAGAACTCTGGGGCCCTACTGCACAATGCAGGTGGATGGTGTGTTTACATCTTTTAAATGTTGTTTTATTTCCATCCTCCTCTCAGTGCTTGACCTGTGGGCTCTTTCCTACACCACTAGTTTACATATTGTGTACAAGTGAGACCATTTCTACCTGTGGTGCAGCCGTAAAGCACATGACACCATTAGAAAATAGTCTGTCTGGGTCTCAGATGGAATGACGAGATTGTCCTCAGAGACTAAGGGGATCATGGTAACTTGTGACCTGAAGGACATGAACGGTATTGTTCCAGGGTCCTGATAACAGATAACAATGTTTTGAAGCAAACACGTGTCTTTGTAAGGAACCAGAGAGATTCCTCTGATAATTTCAATATGGTTTAAAAGTGACAGTCACCTTGTCAACAGCATCAAATGTTTTAGTAATCCCATGGATTATTGTAATTTTGAATGCTGCTAGTATCTCCATATACCCTAGGCCAGTGTCCAGGTCCTCAGTGTCCATGAAGCACAGCAGGGATATATACCAGTGGATATATACCAGTGGATATATACCAGTGGCCATTAACTGTTCAGATGCAGCTAAAAACCACTTGGGCCACCCACTAGACTGGGTTATTCTAGTGGCAATCAGACATAGACCATTAGACTATATGATAAATGTGTGTGTTTATTATATATATAGTGTCATGGTATGGTGGCCCCTTGCTGACCGCCTCCGTCAACAGTGGCAGTGTTTGTTTGTGTTGTTGTGTGTTTGTGTTGTTGTGGGTACGCCCCTCGGGTGGGTGGGATTCAGTCTCCACCTGATTGTCTTTGTCTATTTTTGTTGTATGTTTGTAGCAGCCTGTGATTATGTCTTATTTTGACCATCATGATATTTATGTCTGAGCACCTTTTTGTTTCATGTGTGAGCATATGAGTGTGTAAGTGTGTAAGATTGTGATTGTGTGTGTGAGTGTGGTGGGTGTGTTTGCACATGCGTATATGTGTTTCTGCATGAGTGGTGAGGATTTGTATAAATACCATACATATGCATACATGTGTGTGTGTGTGTGTGTGTGTGTGTGTGTGTGTGTGTGTGTGTGTGTGTGTGTGTGTGTGTGTGTGTGTGTTTGGACATATGCAAATATATAGCTTCTAATCTCCTATACATGGATTTTCTGGATTTTTGACATGAGCTGTCAAATATTTCAATGATCACAAAGAATGAAAGAGGCTAACAGTAATTAACATAATTAGTTGATTGCATTTGCACACAACACAAGACCGGCGTAGGAATTTGTTCTTTTTTACAAAGACTTTATAAGAGGTCTACGTTTACCTCTAAAAACTGGCTTAATGCAATTCCTGCTACCATCAGAGATAATTAAGATGCTTTATATATCTTGTCTGACATTGTCATAAAACTGTTCGCTAGGACAGCACAAGCACTGACGAGATAAGACGCTTCAACATTAAAGTGAAGTACACTGTCCATCTTTATAAACATCAGTTACTTTAAACATTGCAAACCAATGCACCATTACTTTTCCTTGTTTGTTAACAATGCAAAATCTAAAAAGACTTCTCATTTATTACATTGCTATTTATTATTATTATTTATTTATTTATTTATTATTATTATAAGGTGTGGTAGAAATCGGACCTATTTCTATATTATATTATTACTAATTTGTTACAGTAAAAACAGCCTCTTTAGATCTATTGCTCAAATCATAAACAAAATAAATAACTTTTAAGATACTTAACATTTTTACAGTCATTGTTTATTCTTCTGTGTCATGTCATGCAAAAAAAAGTATTTGTGACAGAGGTCAACTACTGTGCTCATACACAGGAGACAAGCCAGAGCTTGACTTTGCTTTGCTTAGAGCTATTGCATTTCTCACCCAAAGTTACATTTTTCTCACAGACTTTTTGCCAGAATGGATTGGCCTGAACCTGTTTGAGTGCAGTGGGAAAAAACTGGTTGCTCATTTCATCCTGAATCCATGCTGTTCTCTTTAAATGGGCGCTAATGATTATTATTAAGTAAAGCTATATAATTTAGTGAAATAAAATAAAAATACGATTATTTATGTGTTATTTATTCTGGGTAAACAATGACTTATCCATGTTTCATCAGCACAGTATTCTAGGTAATTATATTACTAATATTATAGTATTGTAGATAACTATATTACTATAGTACTATAGGTAATTATATTACTACTATTATAATATTGTAGATAACTATATTACTATTATTAAAGAATTGTGGAGAATCAGCAGTATCAGAACTAAATTTGTTCTGCTGACCTTTAAAATATGCCTTTGTTTTCTTTTTTATTAATTGTGTTTATTTACTGCACATTTTTTGCAGATTGTTGATAATCGTACAGGCCTGTAACCAGGGGCGAGGCTAGGGTATTTTTAGTGGTGCTAGAGCACCACCGTGAAGTTGCTCAGCACCCCCTGGCTCAACACATTTTTAAAATATTATATTATGCAAAAACCTTGCTCTGCACCTGCGCAATACTTTGGTATTGTGCCTCTGTGAGCACTGGGGGCTGGGCACCCCTAAAGACCAGATCCTAAAATCGCCCCTGCCTGTAACATATTTTAAAACTAATTATACTAGATAATTTGTCTTTTTGACCAAATCTGAGAAAAGTTCTCAAAAAAAAAAGGAAAAAAGGAAAAAAAGAAAAAATCTCCTAACAGCTCGTTGCTGTGAAACCCCAGCAGAACATGTGAGGACCTGGAGGAGTAGAACCAGTGTGCAGACCACAGACCTCACAGCTACCAGAGACCACAGACCTCACAGCTACCAGAGACCACAGACCTCACAGCTACCAGAGACCACAGACCTCACAGCTACCAGAGACCACAGACCTCACAGCTACCAGAGACCACAGACCTCACAGCTACCAGAGACCACAGACCTCACAGCTACCAGAGACCACAGACATCACAGCTACCAGAGACCACAGACCTCACAGCTACCAGAGACCACAGACATCACAGCTACCAGAGACCACAGACCTCACAGCTACCAGAGACCACAGACCTCACAGCTACCAGAGACCACAGACCTCACAGCTACCAGAGACCACAGACCTCACAGCTACCAGAGACCACAGACCTCACAGCTACCAGAGACCACAGACCTCACAGCTACTAGAGACCACAGACCTCACAGCTACCAGAGACCACAGACCTCACAGCTACCAGAGACCACAGACCTCATAGCTCCTAGAAACCACAGACCTCATAGCTCCTAGAAACCACAGACCTCACAGCTCCCAGAGACCACAGACCTCACAGCTCACACAGACCACAGACCTCATAGCTCCTAGAAACCACAGACCTCACAGCTCCCAGAGACCACAGACCTCACAGCTACCAGAGACCACAGACCTCACAGCTCCTAGAAACCACAGACCTCACAGCTCACACAGACCACAGACCTCACAGCTACCAGAGACCAGAGACCTCACAGCTACCAGAGACCACAGACCTCATAGCTCCTAGAAACCACAGACCTCACAGCTACCAGAGACCACAGACCTCACAGCTACCAGAGACAACAGACCTCACAGCTACTAGAGACCACAGACCTCATAGCTCACACAGACCACAGACCTCACAGCTCCCGAAGACCACAGACCTCACAGCTCTCAGGGACCACAGACCTCACAGCTCCCGAAGACCACAGACCTCACAGCTCTCAGGGACCACAGACCTCACAGCTTACACAGACCACAGACCTCACAGCTCCCAGAGACTACAGACCTCACAGCTACCAGAGACTACAGACCTCACAGCTACCAGAGACTACAGACCTCACAGCTCCCAGAGACTACAGACCTCACAGCTACCAGAGACTACAGACCTCACAGCTCACACAGACCACAGAGTTCACAGGTCACATGGTATTTCAGTGGCCCTTATTACAGATAATCTTATCACACTGAGGATTTACACTACACTCATGTCACCTTAAAAAGTTAAAAAGAATCATATACACACTACATTTTATACTAACCACAGAGCTTCACGCTCCTATCAAATACTCAATTTA
Organism: Brachyhypopomus gauderio; assembly: GCF_052324685.1. Classification (NCBI taxonomy): domain Eukaryota; kingdom Metazoa; phylum Chordata; class Actinopteri; order Gymnotiformes; family Hypopomidae; genus Brachyhypopomus; species Brachyhypopomus gauderio. The sequence continues at coordinate 22,070,060 of NC_135226.1, read as the reverse complement.
CAGATTACAGATAACCTACTGGCTGGGGGTTTCCCACTATCTCTATAAACCAGACAGACAGGTTTGTTTCTTCAGAGGAATACAAAAACACCAAAACACAAAAGCCACCGTGATGACCTCCGTGACCTTCATTTCTAGGTTGTTCAATGAAACCACGTCCCCAACATTAAATCAATAAAAGCGCTTTAGTAGTAGCTGTTGCACCACACTTGTTGAACTAAGGAGGAGCCACTGGCCTGAATAATTTCAACACCACATGCCAACGCCGCCCTGCACACTTTATCACTCTGAAACATCAGACTGCATTCTCCTTCATCCAGCGCTCAACCCACTACAGGATGGGTTTCAAAAGAATAAAATGCCACATAACATTGCTTAACTTAGTCCACATAACATTGCCTTACTAAGTGAAATTATTCCACTGCTGTGATAATATTGATACCAGGGAAGTTTTTTAACATGAAGTCTACAGGTTCTAGATGGGACATTGAATTCCACAACACTCTTATCAATTGAGCTCCAGGGTCACTGTGTCCAGGTCATCAAACACTTCTTTTTGTAGTTTTTTCTTAATTTCTTAAAGGAGCACTTTTTAGTTTAGGGGCATGAACACAAAACTTTAGAAAGAAATTGACCAGTAAGTGGTGGCATTCAGTATTGTTTACAGTTTAAAATGTAGCATTGTCTGTCAGAATAATCAGACTTTTATTTCACAAGATACTGGATTATAATCTTCCCATATCTCATCTGACATAAGTTTACGTTTTTGTAACCTTTGTAATGTGATATATCGGTGATGCTTGAGTGTGGTCCTACTTTAAACTCTCTTAAACAGGACTAGTTCGTCCCACCTGAGGTGGTTTAGCACGGGCAGTGTGTGTTTTAAGATGATTTACTACAAATATTCAAGTGTGTTAGCTTATGTGGCAACTTTTGAGTTGAAATTTGAGTTTTAAATTCATAGTCCTTTGATGTGTTGACACTGAGTGCATGCTGCAGCTCCGAGCGCCCTCCAGCACTGCCTTTCTGTGTGAGCTCTTGGCAAGAACACGCAGTTCCTCCCGTTCAGACAGCATGTGTGTGGACTTGCTCGGTTCCTGTTGGCCATGTGCTCAGGGAAGGACCAGGGAAGCACATCTCGGCGGTGGCAGACACTAGATAGAGTCACACCATCCACACCAAGCCATGCTGAAAGCAGGTGTTTCAACACGCCACCTGCACATTATTACTCTTTATTATCACCACCCTCCCCCAGTCGATCCTCAGGACGCACTTTCACGCCTAAAAGAATAATACGGGTTTACAACCGCAGAGGAGAGAGCGAATGTGTAACTGCAGGAAATCATGGTTAGAAATATATAAACAAACAAACATGTCAATGTTTGAACTTAAATTCCAAGATTGGAGTAAAAAGAAAGTTACAAATAAAATGCAACGTAAAATCCTGTAACGAGACGGGATTATCGTAGCTGTGAGGGTTGCTTTTTGTGCAAGATTAACTTGAGGTTGTTGATGTAGAGTTGGTGCGGATTTGAAAACGCTGTTTTCCCCTGACCTGCCTTTACCGCCGCATCTGGAGGTCTGTAGTGGACTTTGAACATGCAGATGGGATGTGGCAGTTAAAAATTGATCGTAAATTCTTAACTGTAGGCCTGAAAGTAAAGTTATTGGGCACTGCCGGAGAAACAAGCAATACCTTGTTGAACAACAGAGTAGTGTCTCTCTGTGGTTTTGAGTAAAAGTCCTTTGATATTGTAATTATAGAAACCAGATATATGGTACTTTCTTGGAAAGTACTATATTGTCTTGGAATTAATGCGATGCAGTGGCATGCAGCCAATTGACAGGATTATACCAGCTTAGTTTCCCATCATACAGGAAAGTTGTATTGTGTGTTGATGTGTTAGACCAGTACCCTGTTGACTCCTCAAACAGGACGCTGAACCGCACATGCAGCCTGTAAGAGGCAGAATCGTCTAGTCCAGTCTAGACTTGTTGTTATAGACAAGAACAACATGCTACGACTGACCCGTGCTTTCAGTCATTTTCTTTTCTTTCAGACTTTTCCTGAAATTCAAAGTAATGTCACGCTCAAAACGATCTTGAATGGGAAGTGAAACAGAACACAATTTATTTAAAACTTTTTGAAATCCTTAAAATGTATAACTAATTAACTAATCATTTTTTATTTGAGTGACAACGACAGAGCAGGTGCGGGACAGTTGACAAGTCCATGAGGTTTGTGGAGTGAAACACAGGAGCCTCCAGGTAAAGACCATGACTGAAGATAACCAGAGAGTGTACACTCCCCCTACCCCCCTACCCCCCTACCCCCCTACCCCCTACCCCCTTCCTCGAGGGCAGGGCCGTAACTAGGACTTCCAAAATACAGAGCTCACCAGTCATAGCCACACCCGTGTTATTTATTACTCCAGTTCAGTAAGTCTGTAGAGGGTGGATGAAATGGGGAAAGAGAGAGAGAAAGAGAGGGGGGAGGGTGCAGAGATGGAGAGAGAGGTTGAGAGAGGGAGAAAGAGGGAGAGACAGAGGGAGGGAGAGGAAGAGATGGACACCACTTTGGGGTGAATAGAGCAAAGAGAAAAGAGAAAAGACCTCAGTGTCAGACCTCAGTGTCATCCTCCGATACCATGAATCTCATCACTAACTGTAATGTTGCAATGAATAAACGCCTCCAGTTATTATTATTTCAGTTACCTATTCTGGTCAAAAGCATTTCTGCAGAGCAACACCCAACACCCACTTCATACCGCAGAAACAGGTGGTGGCTGGCAATGCAATGTAAACGCAAAAGGATTTTAGGATAAAAACCCTTTTCTACATTCTACAAAGTATCTACAAAGTGTTGTTGTTGGGGACAGGCCCTGTGTTCAGATTATCTTCAGATTATCCCTGAAGATATTTTACCTTTCCATCTGATTATTTCTTCTTCTGCAGTGTTTGATTGAAGTCTTCTTGGGTCCATGGTAATGGTTGGTCTTCCCTTTTCTTAGTCTGCTAAGGCCAGCAAGCATTGCTGTACAAATACATGTACTGTATACTGTATTAATACATAAATACATGTATTCTATACTGATCCTCCATGAAGGCAAATTTGCTGTTGTTTTAGTGTGACTTGTTGATATAACTGGTTTGCAATGACCTCAGTGCACAGGGTTTCAATGACCTTAGCCTCTGTAGGCACTCAGTGTATCAACACTGATAGACTACATTACAATTTGCTTATGACAACTGGTATGATAATTGTGTCAAATTGTTGTTCTACAAAAGGTTGTTCTACAACCTGGTGGCTTTTCTGAGAAAGGCTGGAGTGTTGCTTCTGTTTCTATTTCCTGCAGAACACAGTGTACAGGGCCAAATGTCAATTCTGGACCCCCTCCAGGTATCAGACAATAGTGCCATTCCTCTTCCCCTGTATATTGCTGACATCTGACGGTGCAGGCATGGTCCTGTCCTCTTGCGCAACATGGCCATGAAACAGCCTTCTCTCTGTGGGAGATGATAAGGACAACACTGTGATCTCCCCAGCAACCATGAAGCTCCTCACTATTGGAACATCTGCATATCCATGAACCACCACAATGTTTGGGTTGTGGCTTCAGCAATGTGCAAAAATGGATGAAGCTTCTGCATTCTCTGTCAGACCCTCCCCATCCCAGTCGTGGTCCATCATACCGTTGGCCTTGCAACAAGGATGTAAACACACTTCTTTGGTTGTGAAACAGTCACATGTGCACTGGATGGAGTACGCGCCACTCAAGTGGACAAAATCCCCCCAAATCCTGTTAGACCTGCAACATAATGCATGCAAACTGACTGCTTCATCCCACTAATATCTCACAGTGTCTCACTTGGGAAGGTGTTGCTCTCCCGTTTCCCTCTCTTTGAACAGTCCTGTTCCATCTCTCCTTTCCCCCTTTTCTCTTATTCTACCCTCTCGTCTTGCTCTTTTATGAAGCCTCTGGTTCTAACACTTCTGACCTTCTGACCTGCGCTTTGCCCCCTACAGACTCTCCGTCCTCTGGAGTAAATGCTGGAAAAACAGCCTTTTTCTTATTTTGTCTGCGATTTGAGGCCATAATCTGCAAACAGGCTTGGATTAGAATAAATTCCATGTCTTTTGTTAGCTAATGTAAACCACGTTCCCATTGTTACCCCAGCAAGTACGCAGTAGTAATAGTCACCGTTTTCTTTTTGGAACAATTGTTCGTAGTTTGAGCTTTGAGAAACCTCACATTGACTAGGTTGTGCATACATCAAAACAACATGGTCAAATGCACCCTGCAGAAGATTGTGATAATTCTCAGTCAGCACTGCCTTTTAATTAATTGAGTAATAAAATAAAATGTAATTTAATTAAGTAATTTGCCTACAAAAAATGCAGAATCCTGAGGTTATGACCCAGGTGTCCCGAGGATATGACCCAGGTGTCCTGAGGTTATGACCCAGGTGTCCCGAGGATATGACCCAGGTGTCCCGAGGATATGACCCAGGTGTCCTGAGGATATGACCCAGGTGTCCCGAGGATATGACCCAGGTGTCCTGAGGATATGACCCAGGTGTCCTGAGGATATGACCCAGGTGTCCTGAGGATATGACCCAGGTGTCCCGAGGATATGACCCAGGTGTCCCGAGGATATGACCCAGGTGTCCCGAGGATATGACCCAGGTGTCCTGAGGATATGACCCAGGTGTCCTGAGGATATGACCCAGGTGTCCTGAGGTTATGACCCAGGTGTCCCGAGGATATGACCCAGGTGTCCTGAGGTTATGACCCAGGTGTCCTGAGGATATGACCCAGGTGTCCTGAGGTTATGACCCAGGTGTCCCGAGGATATGACCCAGGTGTCCTGAGGATATGACCCAGGTGTCCTGAGGTTATGACCCAGGTGTCCTGAGGATATGACCCAGGTGTCCTGAGGATATGACCCAGGTGTCCTGAGGTTATGACCCAGGTGTCCTGAGGTTATGACCCAGGTGTCCTGAGGATATGACCCAGGTGTCCTGAGGATATGACCCAGGTGTCCCGAGGATATGACCCAGGTGTCCCGAGGATATGACCCAGGTGTCCTGAGGATATGACCCAGGTGTCCTGAGGATATGACCCAGGTGTCCCGAGGATATGACCCAGGTGTCCCGAGGATATGACCCAGGTGTCCTGAGGATATGACCCAGGTGTCCTGAGGATATGACCCAGGTGTCCTGAGGATATGACCCAGGTGTCCTGAGGATATGACCCAGGTGTCCCGAGGATATGACCCAGGTGTCCTGAGGATATGACCCAGGTGTCCTGAGGATATGACCCAGGTGTCCTGAGGTTATGACCCAGGTGTCCCGAGGATATGACCCAGGTGTCCTGAGGTTATGACCCAGGTGTCCTGAGGATATGACCCAGGTGTCCTGAGGTTATGACCCAGGTGTCCTGAGGATATGACCCAGGTGTCCTGAGGTTATGACCCAGGTGTCCCGAGGATATGACCCAGGTGTCCTGAGGTTATGACCCAGGTGTCCTGAGGATATGACCCAGGTGTCCTGAGGTTATGACCCAGGTGTCCTGAGGTTATGACCCAGGTGTCCTGAGGATATGACCCAGGTGTCCCGAGGATATGACCCAGGTGTCCCGAGGATATGACCCAGGTGTCCCGAGGATATGACCCAGGTGTCCTGAGGATATGACCCAGGTGTCCTGAGGATATGACCCAGGTGTCCCGAGGATATGACCCAGGTGTCCTGAGGATATGACCCAGGTGTCCCGAGGATATGACCCAGGTGTCCTGAGGATATGACCCAGGTGTCCTGAGGATATGACCCAGGTGTCCTGAGGATATGACCCAGGTGTCCCGAGGATATGACCCAGGTGTCCCGAGGATATGACCCAGGTGTCCTGAGGATATGACCCAGGTGTCCTGAGGATATGACCCAGGTGTCCCGAGGATATGACCCAGGTGTCCTGAGGATATGACCCAGGTGTCCCGAGGATATGACCCAGGTGTCCTGAGGATATGACCCAGGTGTCCTGAGGATATGACCCAGGTGTCCTGAGGTTATGACCCAGGTGTCCCGAGGATATGACCCAGGTGTCCTGAGGTTATGACCCAGGTGTCCTGAGGATATGACCCAGGTGTCCTGAGGTTATGACCCAGGTGTCCTGAGGATATGACCCAGGTGTCCTGAGGTTATGACCCAGGTGTCCCGAGGATATGACCCAGGTGTCCTGAGGTTATGACCCAGGTGTCCTGAGGATATGACCCAGGTGTCCTGAGGATATGACCCAGGTGTCCTGAGGATATGACCCAGGTGTCCTGAGTGGGAGGCTTTCAGAATCCTGCGGGACTAAGAAGGCTGCAATGCCAAGTAAATATGTCACTTTCTTTCTCACATGACAAGACAGAATGGGAGATGTTTGGCTTACATTCTGTTCAGGAAGGGGTGGAGTGAGAAGGGGGGTGGGCAGGGAGGGGCGGAGTGAGAAGGGGGTGGGCGGGGTTTGGAAGGGCTTCTGCAGTTTTCAGTGTTTCGACAAGACAGCTCACAGTAAAAGGAATGTGCTCTGTTTGCATGCTGTATTTGTATCTGACACAAACACACCTATGAAAACAGGAAAATCTCAGACTTTTACGCATATCTTTTCTTTGTTTATATAACATTTGTGTGTTCTTTTTAGCCCAAATAAACGGAACAAGCTGAAATAAACCCTCCACCCGTCTCCAACTGAGAGGTTACGTGAATTCAGCTTTCTACACACAAAAAGGTAAACAGATGCAGAGTTTATGCAAATGAACAAAATGTTTAATAGATGATTTGTGGTATCAGGGCAGAATGCTGCATAACATCACAAACCCGAGCCAGTGAGGAAGTGAGGAAGTGAGGAAGTGAAGAAGTGAGGAAGTGAGGAAGTGAGGAAGTGAAGAAGTGAGGAAGTGAAGAAGTGAGGAAGTGAAGAAGTGAAGAACTGAAGTGAAGAAGTGAGGAAGTGAGGAAGTGAAGAAGTGAGGAAGTGAGGAAGTGAAGAAGTGAGGAAGTGAGGAAGTGAAGAAGTGAAGTGAAGAAGTGAGGAAGTGAGGAAGTGAGGAAGTGAGGAAGTGAAGAAGTCAGGAAGCAGCCACACAACCAAGGCAGAAACGTGAAACAGCAGCGTCCTAAATGTCTGGTGTAAAGAGGGAGGAGCTGCAGGCGTACTCCTCTTTCTCATCCTCTTTTTCTTCCAGAAGCTTCTCCAGAGCTAAGGTTCCCTCTGCAGCCTGTGTGGGCTCCTCCTGCTGGGGCCCAGGGGTGGGTGCGGGCAGGGTCATGGGCAGGGGGACTGGCAGGAGCTGGGGCAAGGGCAGGGTCTGGGGGCAGGAGGAGCGCTGCATTATGGGGCCGGAGAGAGTGGGCAGGGGCTGGGCCCATGGGATGTATGCCAGGGAGCTGTCTGGGACGTCCACCTGAGGCAGGGCCGTACTGGAGGGGCTGATAGTCTGGAACGTGGATGGGAGATAGATGGTGGGAATGGGAGACGGGAGGTTAAGACAACCGGTTGACATTCAGTAGGCAGATTAGAGCAAAGAGTTCACCAAGAGGTCAAGGCTCACCCCGAGGTTGGTGAAGAGAGGCGTTGGAGTCAGCGTGAACACAGATGGGGCGCCCAGCACGGTGTAACTCGAGCACACGGGCTGAACATACATGTCAGTGGTGAGGGGGGGCAGAGCGGAGATGGCTGGCTCGTGGTGGTGGTGCAGGTACTCAGGGGGAGCCCAGTGTCCCAGTGACGGGAGAGGCACCGAGCTGCCGGGCTGGGCCACCCAGCTGGGGCACAGCGCTCCCATCTCCATGGCTGACTCATTTGGGGCACTTGGGCTGGTTCCCAGGAAACCAGTAGAGCCTTCAGAAATGAGTCATAGCATGAGAAAAATGTAGTCCTGAACATGAGAAACATTCAGGTCTGCGGTTTATGAAACTATACCGTTATGAAATGACTCACCAGCATGGCCATATGAAATATTGTTAGGAACCACCACCTGTTGAGAATTCATAGAAACAACAGTTAAACATTTTACATCACGTGCAATGAAATGCCTAATTGATTGAGTGTCATTTGTAAATACAATGAATTCACAGTGATTCCAGCTCTGCAGATGATTCCAGCAGTGCTGACCTGCTAGGACAACAAGAACATGGAACCAGTAACATCACAGTCATGAAACCGATCCAGGGAGAAGACATATTCTGTCATACTAATAAATATGTAAGTTGCTGTGGATAGGAGTGTCAGAGAATGCAGAAGGCCCTCAAGACACAACTGACTGGAGGACCATCTCCATGTTCAAGAGAGGTGGCTATGGATTTTCAGGTGGTTTATAATCCTTTGAACAAACAGGAGCCCTGCTTCAACAAAATCTCCATAATCCATGCCAAAAGAAACATTCCAAGACAAACGACTCATACACACATACACACCGTCCGAGTGCAACTGCATCATTTTGCGTTTAAAACAGGCAAAGCATTAAATCATACTGAAAATGCCTTACAGATGTGAGCTGGTGTTGGGATTGACGGTGGGTGAGGATTCTCCCCCATGGAGGGTTTGGAAGATAGCCAGCAGGAAGACCAGCAGAACCAGTTTGTAACAGTAAAGTGTCAGCGACACTTTGGCTTATTACTGATAATAACTGGACTCACTGTGACACCTTTGATGGACGACACTGTTCTGACAACAGGGAGGAGATTCGGTGCTGCTTTTAAGTTTGTGAGCTCCTTGAGTAGTTTAGATTTTTGTGTAGTTTTACCACGATTCTCTTATTTTATCATCACTGTAATGACATGACGAGCCAGACGCAGATAATCACAGGAGTTTTATTAACAGAGCGACTCTCACAGTCCTCAGTAGACACAGCGGTAATGTGTCCTGGAGTTCTGGAGTCAGGAATCAGTCCACGTAAGTGACCAAACCAAACAAGGGTTGAGTAGACACATGTGCCAAAACAGATACAGATTACGCAGATCAGCATAACGCTTGGAATGCAGAGATAACCCATGACAATACTTCACAAAGTTCAAACACTAACCGAGGGTTTATATAAGACACCTTACAGGTGGGAGTAATCAATAATCAGGAGATGATGATCTAGGAATAACATCACGATTGGATAGTACATCACCCAAAGCATTCTGGGTATTGGAGTCCTGAAAGGAGGGCGTGACAATTACTAGTTTTTGAATATGAAAGGCCAGTTTTACTAACACCCACCATACCACCCACCACTACCATACTACCACCTACCATACCACCACCCACTACCATACTACCACCTACCATACCACCACCCACTACCATACTACCACCTACCATACCACCCACCACTACCATACTACCACCTACCATACCACCCACCACTACCATACTACCACCTACCATACCACCACCCACTACCATACTACCACCTACCATAGTACCACCCACTACCATACTACCACCTATCATACTACCACCCACTACCATACCACCACTCACTACCATACCACCACTAACTACCATACTACCACCTACCATACTACCACCCACTACCATACTACCACCACTAACTACCATACTACCACCTACCATACCACCACCCACTACCATACTACCACCTACCATACTACCACCTACCATACCACCACCCACTACCATACTACCACCTACCATACTACCACCTACCATACCACCACCCACTACCATACCACCACCCACTACCATACTACCACCTACCATACCACCACCCACTACCATACTACCACCTACCATACCACCACCCACTACCATACTACCACCTACCATACCACCACCCACTACCATACTACCACCTACCATACTACCACCCACTACCATACTACCACCTACCATACTACCACCTACCATACTACCACCACTAACTACCATACCACCACTAACTACCATACCACCACCCACTACCATACTACCACCTACCATACTACCACCTACCATACCACCACCCACTACCATACTACCACCACTCACTACCATACCACCACCCACTACCATACTACCACCTACCATACTACCACCCACTACCATACTACCACCACTAACTACCATACTACCACCTACCATACTACCACCCACTACCATACTACCACTACTAACTACCATACTACCACCTACCATACTACCACCCACTACCATACTACCACTACTAACTACCATACTACCACCTACCATACCACCACCCACTACCATACTACCACCACTCACTACCATACTACCACCTACCATACCACCACCCACTACCATACTACCACCACTCACTACCATACCACCACCCACTACCATACTACCACCTACCATACTACCACCCACTACCATACTACCACCACTAACTACCATACTACCACCTACCATACTACCACCCACTACCATACTACCACTACTAACTACCATACTACCACCTACTATACTACCACCACTAACTACCATACTACCACCCACTACCATACTACCACCTACCATAATACCACCCACTACCATACTACCACCACTAACTACCATACTACCACCTACCATACTACCACCCACTACCATACCACCACTTACTACCACACCACCAACTACCATACTACCACTAACTACCATACCACCACTAACTACCATACTACCACCTACCATACCACCACCCACTACCATACCACCACCCACTACCATACTACCACCTACCATACCACCACCCACTACCATACTACCACCTACCATACCACCACCCACTACCATACTACCACCTACCATACCACCACCCACTACCATACTACCACCTACCATACTACCACCCACTACCATACTACCACCTACCATACTACCACCTACCATACTACCACCCACTACCATACTACCACCACTAACTACCATACTACCACTAACTACCATACCACCACCCACTACCATACTACCACCTACCATACTACCACCTACCATACCACCACCCACTACCATACTACCACCACTCACTACCATACCACCACCCACTACCATACTACCACCTACCATACTACCACCACTAACTACCATACTACCACCTACCATACTACCACCCACTACCATACTACCACTACTAACTACCATACTACCACCCACTACCATACTACCACCACCCACTACCATACTACCACTACTAACTACCATACTACCACCTACCATACCACCACCCACTACCATACTACCACCACTCACTACCATACTACCACCTACCATACCACCACCCACTACCATATTACCATCACTCACTACCATACCACCACCCACTACCATACTCCCACCTACCATACTACCACCCACTACCATACTACCACCACTAACTACCATACTACCACCTACCATACTACCACCCACTACCATACCACCACTTACTACCACACCACCAACTACCATACTACCACTAACTACCATACTACCACCTACCATACCCCCATCCACTACCATACTACCACCTACCATACTACCACCCACTACCATACTACCACCTACCATACTACCACCCACCATACTACCACCCACTACCATACCACCACTTACTACCACACCACCAACTACCATACTACCACTAACTACCATACTACCACCTACCATACCCCCATCCACTACCATACTACCACCTACCATACCACCACTCACTACCATACTACCACTACTACCATACTACTACCTACCATACTACCACCCACTACCATACTACCACCTACCATACCACCACTAACTACCATACTACCACCTACCATACTACCACCCACTACCATACTACCACCTACCATACTACCACCCACTACCATACTACCACCTACCATACTACCACCCACTACCATACCACCACTTACTACCACACCACCAACTACCATACTACCACTAACTACCATACTACCACCTACCATACCCCCATCCACTACCATACTACCACCTACCATACTACCACCCACTACCATACTACCACCTACCATACTACCACCCACTACCATACTACCACCTATCATACTACCACCCACTACCATACTACCACCTACCATACTACCACCCACTACCATACTACCACCTACCATACTACCACCCACTACCATACTACCACCACTAACTACCATACTACCACCCACTACCATACTACCACCACTAACTACCATACTACCATCCACTACCATACTACCACCTACCATACCACCACTCACTACCATACCACCACTCACTACCATACTACCACTACTACCATACTACTACCTACCATACTACCACCCACTACCATACTACCACCTACCATACCACCACTAACTACCATACCACCACTCACTACCATGCGATTACCCACTACCATGCTATAAATATGTATCATTGCCACTGTGTTGAGAGTTGTCACTTGCCCAAACATTATCCAGTCAGCAATGCTTTTGTAGTCAGTCCTGACCAGTGAGAGGGGCAGAGGTTGGTTGTCAAGCAGTGCATGTTAGCACATGGGCATCTGGTTGCCACCGTAAGTCTACAAATATATATATAGTGCATCAAATAACATTTCCTGTAGGCGCAGGTGCAGCTGGTCTTGAGTGTATAGCGGAGGTGTGCAGTCATGTGTGGAAGGCATGAGTGAGGTTGTGAAGTCTTTTCTCCAGCTACTGCAGTGGAACTGCATTTGGAACTGCTGTCCAAGCTGTTACAACAACTATTAAGTGAAATGCTTGTGAATAGTTTGTTGTCAGCACAGGTACAAAAGCTTTTCTTGATAAACAAGCTGTGTGCTGTGACATGATTGCACCCTTCCTGACGACGAGAATCCGGGCCTCAGTCAGTGCTGACAGCCTCCTGCTCTTCTTGGCCTGCACGAATCTGATATGACTAGCATCAGGGGAGGGCCTTGCTTGTTGTCAGGTATAATTATGAAGTTGCTAGGCCATCTCCTTGGCAAGACAGCGTCCTGATTTGCATAGGTCCAGTGCCCTGTGGCAGTGTGGGGGAATGGTTTAACTGTCATGGAAAAACACCTGGATTACATAAGGACAAAATCCCCTTGTAGCTCGGCTGTTTGGCAGACGGCTCTCTGACTGAAACCCATGTCCAGAGACCCAGGATCGTTCCAGGGTGTGCAAACACCACAAAAAATGACCCTTTGTCCAAGTCGCTTCTGTATGGGTTCCAGATAATAAAATCAATCTGACACTAAACAAACATTTTTTCTTTATCATTTGAACATATTTCTGTCACCCAGGTAACCTGCAGCATTTCCATCTTCTTTCATATCTTTAAATGCAATGTGAATAAGACAATGGTGGCATGTAGAGACTTGTATTAATAGAAGGGAAGTCTGCAAGCTGCATTAGTGTGTGAGTGTGTGTGTGTGGGTGTGTGTGTGTGTGTAAGAGTGTGAGAATGTGTTTGTGTGTATGTGTAAGAGTATCCATGTCTGTGTATATAAATGTTTCATGTGTGAGTGTGTGTGTGTGAGTGTGTGTGTGTGTGTGTGTGTGAGTGTGTGGTGGGTGTATTTGGTGTATGTGTGTTTCTGCGTGAGTAGTGAGCATTTGTATAAATGTGCATACATATGCATATGTGTGTGTGTGTGTGTGTGTGTGTGCGTGTGTGTGTGCGCTTGTCTTCTCACCGCTGTAGGGGGCGCTGTTTTGGCTGTATTTCCTCTCTTACGACGTAGCAGTTCTTTAACTGGGTCTTTCACCCTCACTCCCTGGTACGGTTTGGATGCAGACTGCTCAGACAGTGCTGTGGAAAAAACCATGAACTGTGTCACAAAAGCAGAGACACAGACCGGCCAGTAGAATAGTTGAGTTGCACAGTGGTCAGTGGCTTGTGACTACAATTACACTTTAAACAAAGCACTGGGTCATGTGTTTACTCAGATTGTGTTTATCTGAGCATTCATTCCTGTGTTAGTTATGGAAGTATGTGATACATGTCAGACCATGAGCTGGGGTTGCATAACCATACAATATTAGTTTTCAAGTTTTACTATCCCATTCTGGAATGAGACGAAATATGTTTTTTAAGATCTCTTTTTTATAACTGTAATGAAAGATTTACTACAGAGCCAAGTAAACTGCTTGCAGAGATAAGAGAGTTCTAAAGAAACCACGTGATTTGTGTGTTTAAGGAGGAGTGATTGCTTAGCAATTTGTAAAATATAAGATATGAATTCCACTTCCTGGCTAAATGAAAGAGTGAAGGAGGTGATTACAAGACCCTCCGTCCGTCTTTCAGTCACTCTAAGAGCTGTTAGCAGCCATATTCACCAGCAGACATCTGGATTTATGTTTCATTAAGGAACAATTCTCTCCAATGATTTGATTCTCAATCACTCTGTGTCAGTTTTTATGGAAAGGCATTTCCTGCAGGAGTGAACCTCCTTGTCTACAACACTAACACGCATCTGAGAAGATCAACACTAGCCTGACTTGTTCAGGGGTGTGCTGGGGTGTTCTGTGGTGTTTATGTGGTGTGCTGGGGTGTTCTGGAGTGTTATGTGGTGTGCTGGAGTGTACTAGGGTGTTATGTGGTGTGTTGGGGTGTTCTGGGTTATTCTGGAGTGTTATGTGGTGTGCTGGGGTGTTATGTGGTGTGCTGCGGTGTGTGAATAGTTGTATTTGCGCTGATTTTAAAGAGAAATTTGGTTCTTGAAAGGTGCTATATAAATATATATATTTATATAAATCAAACATTTCACTCATTCACTCACATATATTCTCCCATATACTTTACTGCATTTGATCTGTTCTGTGAACTATTAGGACTTGCTTTGGTGAAGTAACCAGTTTGTGTGCGTATGTTGCATTCACTGATACTCTCCGAGCACTCATAACTATACTTACAGAGAGACCCTGGTTATTGTGATGGAGAATTTCCATGAGAATCTTACTGCTAACCATATTCACCAAAAAACAAATCAACACAAGTACATGCTGAATGAGTCAGTGTAAGCCTGGCATACTCTACCAGAGAGTATCATACTCTATACTATGCTTTCACTGATCTAACACACCTGACCGTGCTTGGCAGTTAGCCTGTGAGTTGATTAAGGTGTTAAACAGAAGAGTGTTTGAGGCCATGCCAAGCTTGTGTCCAGGAACTTCTGGACTGCCACTTCTGGGAAACCATCAAGTTAAAATGTTGAATATCTGACTACACAACAGAGAGAGTCCTGGACAACCTCTGTCTCCAGCATGTTAGAAGCAATGTTCACCTTAACATGAATGAGAAAATGTCAGTTTAACAGGGAATTACAAATTGTGAACTAATTGTACTTTAACCACTGAGCAGTTCAGAGCTTGAGGTGCCAGAGGGGTCTTCACACTGGGATGTCAGAGAGTCACAGGATCTTCTCACTGGGATGTCAGAGGGTCAGAGGATCTTCACACTGGGATGTCAGAGAGTCAGAGGATCTTCACACTGGGATGTCAGAGGGTCAGAGGATCTTCACACTGGGATGTCAGAGAGTCAGAGGATCTTCTCACTGGGATGTCAGAGGGTCAGAGGATCTTCACACTGGGAAGTCAGAGGGTCAGAGGATCTTCACACTGGGATGTCAGAGGGTCAGAGGATCTTCACACTGGGATGTCAGAGGGTCAGAGGATCTTCACACTGGGATGTCAGAGGGTCAGACGATCTTCATACTGGGCTGTCAGAGGGTCAGAGGATCTTCACACTGGGATGTCAGAAGGTCAGCGGATCTTCAAACTGGCATGTCAGAAGGTCAGAGGATCTTCACACTGGGATGTCAGAGGGTTTTTTATGTCGAACCTTTTCGTATTCCACCTCACTGGTTATGGTCAAATGAAGGATCTTTTCATGCAGGCACGCAGTGGTTGATACAAATTTTAAATGTTTGCTTTCATTAGCGAGGAGTCATGACTGAACTCCAAAGCTTTTCACCCTTCTGTCTTACAGACTCTTATGAGCAATTTGGTAATGTATGAATAGCAGCTGGAGAGATGGATGAGCTTGGTCAGCAAAACATTCTCCATTCCCACATCTCTTCCATCTCCATGACAACCTCCACCCCTCCACCTCTCCTACACCCTCCACCTCTCCCAAACCTTTGCCACCTCTCCACTCCCTAAGCCTTCAGGCCCTCCACCACCCCTGCCTCCACCACCCCTCAAGTCATTACATCCCACTGTGCCCCCCCAGGTCTTACATCTCCTCCCTCATTTCTTTCTGACTTCCATTAACACCTTCCAGACGTTTACATTTTTACTAAACTTCCTCATTGATTTGTGTTGTGTTTTTAACACACACACACACACACACACACACACACACACACACACACACACACACACACACACACACACACACACACACACACAAAATAAAACAAGAACAACTAAACTTCTCTGCATGAAGAGATTGCAGACACAATAGTGAGAGAAAGAGCACAGAGGCACCAGCACATGCAGGGATGGATCTCAGGGGCTCAGAAAGAGGAAGTTCTGCAGATGTGTGGTCGCCTTCTCCTGGCAGGAGGGGGTAATATTGCTCTTTTGCATATCAAGATTAAACCACCAACCCCCACATGAGTTCATGCCTCTAGAAAAACTTTTAAGTCAATATTTCCACTGAATGACATCTCCCGAGCGATAAGCATCATAAGGCAATAAAACAACATACATTAATGAATCTGTCAGCAACATTCAAGCTTCATATATCTTCCACACTTCATCTTAGTTAATAATGCCTTCAAAACAGTGAACGAGAAACACTCGGTCATCTGGGCTGAGACAAAAGGACAAAACAAAAGCCATTTGTTTAACACCATTTGTTTTATGGCGTATGAATAAGGCAAACAAAAACCATTAATAATATGGATTGCTGTTGGACTGGTTGCACCATGGCAGCATGAAAATATGCTTGAAGTAAATATCAGCACTTCTGCTATGGCACTCCACACAGGCAACAACATACCCAAATACACTTTCACATTCCCATTTACATAGTAGATCACAGTGGATCCACTGTGTTCTTTTCTGTTGTCATGCGACCTTTTAAATCTCGAGCATGCCTTTGTGAATCTTAGCACCGTTCCTTAGTCTAGAAAGGCCTCGGCAATTCTCGTCTAATGAATCACAAGATCACACAGTGCTTTCATGTCATGTCGATACACACAAATGTTTAAGAGGATCCAGCGAGTGGTGGTTTGGTCTCCATCTCAAATTTTAAATGTATTTACGTAAAATAAATTTATTTAATGTATTTAAAATGTGCACATTATAATATAAAGGTATATTTTCAAAAATATTTACTTACATTTTCCCATGTGCAACCACTGATATGTAATAGTTTGATATAAATTGAATCATTCAGCAAACTTTTCTGCCTCAGTTCTCCAAAGAACTGTGGCGCTTGAGTGGGTACCCCTATAAAAGCTGCAGTTTCAGGTGATGTCAGTACAATGCAGAACCACTAAGTTTCCCGCCTAATTTAAATTTCACTTGTTAGCTTCTTAAGACGGCTGAGGTCTTTGACTTAGTGGTTGACGGGTTATGACAGAAATCTGCTCTCAAACACGAGTGACTTCAAAGAAGAAAAAAAAACTTGCAAACAATAAAAACACAATGACCATCTTCTGGATATAAATAACATTAACAACAGCTATAAACTCTTTTTGCATTTCAAGACCATTTTTACATGTGCCAGATTAAGCAGGGAGCCTATTGAACTGAAATTAGGCTCCTGTCTTAATGAGTACACAGGGTTTGAGATGTTCCTTTAAAGCAGGCCAATCGGTCAGATCTAAAGGAGGCACAAAGCCACACGGCTACTAGCAACATTTACACCAGTTCAAGCTGCACATTATTGACAGCCCACATGCTGGAGGGCCCAAACTGATATCACACATCATGTCAATCAATACATGTGGCTGTCAGTCATGACGTTCACCAGTGGCACGACGTTCACCAGTGGCACGACGTTCACCAGTGGCACGACGTTCACCAGTGGCACGACGCTCACCAGTGGCACGACGTTCACCAGTGGCACGACGTTCACCAGTGGCACGACTGACAGTGCTGTTGGGAAATCTTATCTCAGCTGGAAAGTTTTATTACAAACACACATATTGACAACTGCACTTCTCAGGCTTAACTGTAAACATATATTTCTACCAAAAACAAAGGAAAAAAGCCAAACATCTTATCTAGATCATAGCTGCACTGCTTGTAAGATACTTGTGTCTTAAAAGAAATGTAAAAAATATGTAAAATGAACACCAGCATTTCAATGACAACATTTATCTCAAATTCCAAATAAACATTTTGTCATTTAGAGGACTAATTTGCATAGCATGACAATTGGTACACAAACACAAAAAAGATGTTGTTTTACAGACCCTGAATAGCATAAAGAAAAAGAGTTTGTGTTCATTTTTTAAACAACACAATTGTGAAAGGAAGAGATTTGAAAAACCCTGATTTACAACCATGTCTTTCATGTCTTACTCCCCAGCAGACTGCTCGAAAAATCAGATCTGGTTCAGGTGATCGGATAATCAGACCCTTGGTAGGTAGAACAACAGATATTGGGATGGACCATAGTGATGTTGCTTTGGAGGGTGGAGGGTTGGAGGTTGAAGGTTTGGAGGGTGGAGGGTTGGAGGGTGGAGGGTGTAGGGTGGAGGGTTGGAGGTTGAAGGTTTGGAGGGTTGGAGGGTTGGAGGGTTGGAGGGTGGAGGGTTGAAGGTTTGGAGGGTTGGAGGGTGTAGGGTTGGAGGTTGAAGGTTTGGAGGGTTGGAGGGTTGGAGGGTGTAGGGTTGGAGGTTGAAGGTTTGGAGGGTTGGAGGGTGGAGGGTGGAGGGTGGAGGGTTGGAGGGTTGGAGGTTGAAGGTTTGGAGGGTGTAGGGTTGGAGGTTGAAGGTTTGGAGGGTTGGAGGGTTGGAGGGTGTAGGGTTGGAGGTTGAAGGTTTGGAGGGTTGGAGGGTGGAGGGTGGAGGGTTGGAGGTTGAAGGTTTGGAGGGTGGAGGGTGTAGGGTTGGAGGTTGAAGGTTTGGAGGGTTGGAGGGTGGAGGGTGGAGGGTTGGAGGTTGAACGCAGCATCTGGCAATCTATATATATATATATGTAGTAGTGAACTAACTAAAATATGCGGTGGGTGTAGTCACAAGGTTTATAACAGGATTTATTCCATGGAAATGCCATGGCCTATTTGTATGTGTTCGTATGTGTGTACATCAGATTGCATCTGTCTCAGTCAGGTGCCTAAATGACATTTGTGAGAGTTTTCAAAGCCAAATGAAACCGCCATGCAAGTCACTGTGTGTAAGTTGGAGAGGAAACATCTGCTCAGCGCTCCACTGCCCATCCAAGCACTTGAGCTGAGGGTTAATATAGCATTGAACAACTGAGACACAGCTTTATATGAACAACACTGTAGTCAACACAAGGCACCGCTAACGCTTCTAGCATAGCAGACAATTTGTGCCATTCGCTACATACAAATTTGATCAGCATTAATCCTACTAATGTTGAGTCAGAAAGACACCTGCCATGAGCAGTCTGACTCATATTACCAGCAGGAATATACAGCTAGCAAAAACAGACACTACTAGCTTAGCAACACAAGATGTAGCCTACTGTAGTTTATCAACGTGTGAACAGACACTACAGGGTTGCCAAGACACACGCATTTGACTGTTTTCACACGCTCTCATGCCACACATCTGATTTCTCACGCCGAAAAAAAAAATCTAATTTATTTACCTCTGATCCATATCTATGATTCAATGAGTTACTAGTTCGCTCTGGCGCCAACCACTGGCGATCGATCGATCGCCATATAATACTTAATAACAATTTACATTTACGTTCCCCCCCCCCCCCCACCCAACAACTTGCGTTCACCACACTACTAACTTAGCAACACAAGATGTACTGTAGTTTATCCATTTATGAACAGACACTACTAACTTAGCAACACAAGATGTACTGTAGTTTATATGTGAACATACCCTACTAGCTTAGCAACACAAGATGTACTGTAGTTTATCCATGTTTGAACAGACACTACTAACTAGCAACACAAGATGTACTGTAGTTTATCCATGTGAACAGACACTATTAGCTTATCAAAACAAGATGTACTGTAGTTTATCTATGTGTGAACAGACACTACTAACTTAGCAACACAAGATGTATAGTTTATCCATGTTTGAACAGACACTACTAACTTAGCAACACAATATGTAGGCCTACTGTAGTTTATCTATGTGTGAACAGTCTCTACTAGCTCTACTAGGGAGTTTTTCCTTGCCACTGTCGCCCTTGGCTTGCTCACTGGGGGCTAGGACTCGGAACTTGTAAAGCTGCTTTGTGACAACAACTGTTGTAAAAAGCGCTATATAAATAAAATTTGATTGATTGATTGATTTTATAAATAAAATGTATTATTATTATTATTATTATTATTATTATTATTATTATTATTATTATTGATTGACTAGCTTAGCAACACAAGATGTACTGTAGTTTATCCATTTGTGAACAGACACTACTAACTTAGCAACACAAGATGTACTGTAGTTTATCCATGTTTGAACAGACACTACTAACTTAGCAACACAAGATGTAGGCTACTGTAGTTTATCTGTGTGAACAGACTCTACTATGGAGGATGGGTTCCCTTTTGAGTCTTGGTCCTCCCAAGGTTTCTTCCTATTCCCCACCATCATAGGGAGTTTTTCCTCGCCACTGTCGCCTTTGGCTTGCTTATTTGGGATTTGGACCCATAGTATTGTTAACCTTGTAAATCCTGTAAAGCGCTTTGTGACAACATATGTTGTGAAAAGCGCTATACAAATATATTTGATTTGATTTGATACTAACTTAGCAACACAAGATGTACTGTAGTTTATTCATGTTTGAACAGACACTACTAACTTAGCAACACAAGATGTACTGTAGTTTATCCATGTGAACAGACACTACTAACTTAGCAACACAAGATGTACTGTAGTTTATCCATGTGAACAGACACTACTAACTTAGCAACACAAGATGTACTGTAGTTTATCCATGTGAACAGACACTACTAACTTAACAACACAAGATGTACTAATTTATCCATGTGTGAACAGGCAGCCTTTCACTCTATTGCTCAAATCAAATGCACCACAGCACTACTGTGTGGATGCATGTGAATACTGTACAATGCCAACGTTCGACAAACACGGGCCACAGCGTCTCTACAACACCTCGACTACATCTCTAACACACCTCTATCTTGTCAATATACCAAGAATTCTGCTTGACCTTTTCTCTTTTTCTTTTTTTTTTTACTACTGTTCTGTGCCTCCCTGTCAGTTAATGGCCAGAATGACCCTTAACTGCTGAGGTCAAGCACCTGATGACCCGTGTGTCCACTGTCCTGCTCTCGTCTGGGGCAGAAACTCATCGTAAAATGTTTTTTTTTTTTTTTTCAGCGAATTCCGCTGACTGATTGAACTGCTCTGTCTTCCACACCTTCCTGTCTTCCCTGGCGCGTCCTCTGGGAGACACAATAAATGCAGAATGAGGCCTGTGTCTGTCTGACGTTGGAGAAGCATATCAGCTCACGGATCAGTGACTGGGAGAGGAAAGACGAAAGTGCCTTATCCTCTGGCGTCTACACCTGCAGCACTCGTGCTGGAGAGGAGACGCGCTGTTAGACCAGGAGGTGAGGAGCTCACGCTGCCCACAGGCAGATGACCCTCTCAGCCAGTCGGGGGGGGGGGGGGGGGGGGGGGGGGGGGGCGGGGGGGGGGGCACGGATGAAGGGCAGCTCCCCCTTTCCCAGCCAGGGGCTAAATCTGACCTTGTTCAAACAGCACTAAGCAGTTAAGCTTTACACAAGGTTAATGGCAGGTGATATATGGCTTTAGATGATTAGAAAACAATTACAAAGTAAGAGTTTCTCTACAGCATGCAAGGTGTTGATACTCGAATGTGTGGTTCACAGCAGGCAGCAGCTTATGGCAGTGATGAACAGTAATGTCTGGCAGTCAAGCTAGTCGCAAAGAACCTCTGAGCAGAAGACTCTTTTTGAATTCATTCTGGGCCAAAACCTGTCTGTCATGTTAAGAAAATCCTTTAGTGAGAGCATGTTTCTTGCTTTACTGTCTGTAAGACAGAAGGACCGACCGCAGATGGGAGTTTGCTGGATATGCTACGTGGCACGTCAAAACTACAAACGCTGTTCACACCACTGCTCGTCACCTGGACACCCACACACACACACACACACACACACACACACACACACACACACACACACACACATTCATATTTAAACAAACATTCACATTTAAAGCTCTGTGACTTTGAGAAACACTCACGACAGCCAGCACTGCTACAAGTGATGGCAAGTCTACTTCTTTTAACAAGCCTCTGTACTGTGTGCTTGGAGGAATACAGGAGAGTCCTGAAGAATAGAGTGACATACATCAGCACTGACTTCACTAGAAACCCCAGTGAGCAGGGGTTTAGCAACTGGATTATTACAACATACATACATACATACATACATACGTATATACATATATACATATACACATACATACATGCGTATACATATATATATATACATATGTACATACATACGTACATACATATATATACATACTTTACATGTCTATTTTTGTTTGGCTGAGATATTTTGTATCATATATATATACACAATATTTTACATATTTTCTGTTTGGTAGAAACATGTACAGTAATTTTTTAGTGCAGTAATAGTGGTTTTGGAATGTGGTGTTTGTGTGTTGTATGCCAGTGTGGTGTTTGTGTGTTGTATGCCAGGCTGAATTGTAGCTTGTATGTGCATGCCAAATCCCGTGTACAGGAGCAAAGCACGTCCCGGCCCGCTCCACAAACAAACCTGCCCCGGCCCGCTCCACAAACAAACCTGCCCCAAAGCTCTCCATCAGCCAAACAACTACTCAAGGCACAAGCTCAGTATCGACCTGCTACAGGTGGGACATGAAGTATCTCTCTCTCTCTCTCTCTGTACCTCTCTCTCTCTCTCTGTGTACCTCTCCCGCTCTCTCTTTCTCTCTGTACCTCTCCCTCTCTCTCTCTGCACCTTTCCCCCCCTCTCTCTGTACCTCTCCCTCTCTCTCTCTCTCTCTCTGTACCTCTCCTGCTCTCTATTTCTCTCTGTACCTCTCCTCTCTCTGTACCTCTCTCTCTCTCTCTCTCTCTCTCTCTCTCTCTCTCTCTCTCTCTCTCTCTCTCTCTCTCTCTGTGAACCTCAGAGATGTGAAAACTACATACTACAGCCCTGATCTGTTCACGTAGATCAGCTGAAACTAGCCAGAATGTAATTATTCTTTTTATCCAAAATCAAATCAAATCAAATATATTTGTATAGCGCTTTTCACAACACGTTGTCACAAAGCGCTTTACAGTGCAGTCCAGTTGATTTCTTAGATGAAAATTTATTTTTGCTGTGAATAATTATTGTCTAAATCACTTTATTTAGACCAACTAAATAAAAACTATAATTTTTAGATTATATAAAAATATCATCAGACCACAGGACGTGTCAGAAGTGGCTGATGTGTAATAAGTAATATCAGGATACTGGTGTATCCTAACTGGCATTACAATGTCGCACTACAAAATGACCTTCTATAGAACCTCTGGTCAGGCCCTTCAAGAATTTGTGATTGCTACAGGAATAAGAGACAATTCTGAAAAACGGGTTTGTTTCATGATCACACTTTCTTTTCTCTTCAGGTCCACAGTCCTATGCTGTGACACTGTTAGACTGGGAGACCCAGGCCCTGGACAGGGGAGCACACGGCTGCCCCAGGATGACACGTCATGTCCAGCGTTGCTCCCAAAAACACAGAATGGGACATTTTTGAGATTGTCTTAATGAATCAGTTATGGAATGTTCACCATGAGTGTTTGTCATAGCCAGACCCTGATCCTGATCCTGATACTGACCCTAATCCTGATCCTGACCCTGATACTGACCCTGATCCTGACCCTAATCCTGATCCTGATACTGACCCTAATCCTGATCCTGACCTTGATATTGATCCTGATCCTGACCCTGACTCTGATCCTGACCCTGATACTGGTCCTGATACTGATCCCAACCCTGACCCTGATACTGGTCCTGATACTGATCTCAACCCTGACCCTGATACTGACCCAAATCCTGATCCTGATACTGACCCTAATCCTGATCCTGACTCTGATCCTGAACCTGACCCTGACTCTGATCCTGACCGTTATTCTGATCCTGACCCTGATATTGACCATAATCCTGATCCTGATCCTGACTCTGATCCTGAACCTGACCCCGATCCTGACTGTAATCCTGATCCTGACCCCGATACTGACCCTAATCCTGATCCTGACCCTAATCCTGATCCTAATCCTGATCATGCTTTTGTCTGTGGTTTTCTGCTAAAGGAAGACATGCTCTAAACCTTCACTCTACAAGAACATAAATGAATGCACCAGAGATCTGATGCTGGTTGTGTTACCAAAGGCTGTACACAAACACGGAGTCCTTTCACCACACCTCCTTCAAAGTAAAGTGCACCTGATAATGTGACAATGTACTCTTATCTGAATAACAATGTTCAGCTTTGAACTGCACAGACTCCAGCTAAAGCTGCTTATATCAGCATGCGAGCATCACTTATGATACCAGAAATGTTTTCAAATCAACTGTGACAATTCCATCATATGGAATGTTGTCTTCAAAACTGAAATAACCTTTTTTGAAACAAGATTGCTGGGTGTTCCGAAGGGAATTTTTTGGGACTTAAAACAAGACACACTTCCTCTTTCTGCGGCCAAACAACGGTTGGAATTCTGCCAGGGATTTTTGAAGCTTATCTAAGTTAAACAACAGCTTTGAACTAAACCATCTGTCCCCATGCAGAATGTCCCCATGCAGACTATCACCGTTTCCTCCGTGTCACTCTTACGCTCCTTTACTCCTCACAATTCTGTAGACAGTAAACACCAAAAGTATTTGAACGATGATGCTTCTTGTTTTTCCTCTGTGGCACTTTGTAGCTTGTTTGAAATACTAATACAGGGAGCTGTGGGCTACAGGGCAGCCAACAGATGTGTAGCATAGCTATATCATAATGTAAATATACGGTAGTTTAGTAACACAATGTGTAAAAATAAAATAATAATAAACTGTTATTGTGCTTCCATCTGGATTAATTAAACCATTTTCTGGGAGTTTGACGGTGTACACCAGTTTTTTCACTGTTTCTCATTTTGAATTCCTCTTGACTGAGGGCGAGGTTCTCGTTCCTGAGATCTGTTATATATAACATATATATACATGTTGTGATGTAAAAAGTACTTGCTTGGTCAGGCGGTGTTTACAGATCCAGACTGCCCACTTATACTCGACGGGTCTGAGGCATAAGACTGCTTGTGCTACTGAGGTTACGTTTGAATCAGGCTCTTGGGTTAGTGTGTGTTAGTGTGGGATAGTGTGTGTTAGTGTGGGATAGTGCGTGTTAGTGTGGGATAGTGCGTGTTAGTGTGGGGTAGTGCGTGTTAGTGTGGGGTAGTGCGTGTTAGTGTGGGATAGTGCGTGTTAGTGTGGGGTAGTGCGTGTTAGTGTGGGGTAGTGCGTGTTAGTGTGGGGTAGTGCGTGTTAGTGTGGGGTAGTGCGTGTTAGTGTGGGGTAGTGCGTGTTAGTGTGGGATAGTGCGTGTTAGTGTGGGATAGTGCGTGTTAGTATGGGATAGTGCGTGTTAGTGTGGGATAGTGTGTGTTAGTGTGGGATAGTGTGTGTTAGTGTGGGATAGGGTGGGTCAGTGTGTGTTAGTGTGGGTCAGTGTGTGTTAGTGTGGGTCAGTGTGTGTTAGTGTGGGATAGTGCGTGTTAGTGTGGGATAGTGTGTGTTAGTGTGGGTCAGTGTGTGTTAGTGTGGGTCAGTGTGTGTTAGTGTGGGTCAGTGTGTGTTAGTTTAGTGTGTGTTAGTGTGGGTCAGTATGTGTTAGTGTGTGTCAGTGTGTGTTAGTGTGGGTCAGTGTGTGTTAGTGTGGGATAGTGCGTGTTAGTGTGGGATAGTGCGTGTTAGTGTGGGATAGTGTGTGTTAGTGTGGGATAGTGTGTGTTAGTGTGGGTCACTGTGTGTTAGTGTAGTGTGGATTAGTGTGTTAGTGTAGTGTGTGTTAGTGTGGGTCAGTGTGTGTTAGTGTAGTGTGTTAGTGTGGGTCAGTATGTGTTAGTGTGTGTTAGTGTGGGTCAGTGTGTGTTAGTGTGGGTCAGTGTGTGTTAGTGTGGGTCAGTGTGTGTTAGTGTCAGTGTGGGTCAGTGTGGGTCAGTGTGTGTTAGTGTGGGTCAGTGTGTGTTAGTGTGGGTTTGTCCAACGCACGTGGCCCTTTGCTCTGTGCTCCGTGCTGTCGGGAGTCTCCCAGCTCACCTTTACAGTGACTGCGGTATTTATTGTTGGTTTGTGAGCGCTGAGTTCAGCATTTTAAAAGACGTCCTAGAGACCTGTCTAGCAGGAATCTGCGGCTTTATCTGGAATCCTTAAATGATTCAACTGTTGGGTGAAAGTGAATTGGGCACGAGTGTCCTCTTTGGAATCCACCACCACTATCATGAGACGTTTAGGTTCATTTCAGCACCAAATCACAGTGTGAGTGGATAACTGGGATACCGACTTGCGACGACTGCAATCAGCAGGAGCCTCGGAAAACAGCTGGAGCCGCTCTGTAGACACGAGCCCAACGGCCTGCTTATCTCGCGGAGGTCCCCAGACTCCCGGGCTGAAAACACTCTCCGCGGGGCGCGAGCTGCTCGGGGTCCGTTTCTCTGAACCCTGCGATATGGGTTCCAGGTAAAGTGCTGTATCAATCAAGAGCTATGGCATCCTCCCTCGCAGTCACCCTGACTAACACGATTTAGTCGGTGCACTCCTGAATGGTGTTTTGAAACGCTTTGTCACGCTCCGGGATGTGTGCATGAGGGCAGTGGCACGTTATATTGAAGCGATTTGGCCGCTGCGAGTTCGGACACGTCCTGGTCCTGCTCGTGGATCACGGCGCTGTCGAAAGTCCTTGACTATGCTGACAATGCAAGACTGTTTGTTTTCACAATAGCGAGACATCAATAACGTCCCATAACTAAAAATCATTTGTGCCGAACTAGGGGAGAATGTCTGAACACGCACCCCTGGGGCCTGTGTCTCCTCCTCAATACACCCTCTTCCAGGCAGATTTAGTTAATCTTTATGAGCAATTATTTCACACTGGTTTCCCACCACACTCATCAAACCTGTTCAACCGTTTAAAGCTGAATCTGCTTAAATTTCAGGAAAAGAGTCGTGATCTTGACTTTGACCCTAACGGAGTAAAATAAATATCATCAAAGCAGGAGCGATGTACTCAAGCGAGGTGAGGAAGAGTCAGGAATCCAGTCCGTGTAAACGGTGTGTGAAAGGTGTGTGAACGCAACACAAAAGGGTGAGATACAGAAACGTTGGGCTGGTCTAGTGCATCCTGAACTTCACCGCGCATTGAGAAGATCGCCAAATACTAACAAACGATTAAACGTTCCTGTTCGCTGCGTATTTATTAATTAGATTAACGAGTTGTAAATCAGCTAATGAAAAAGCTGTGAATTAACTGAACAAATACCTGTCGATCGTCTGGTGAAATACTCGGTACTTTGCTCCTTGTGTTAGACACGCGTGTGCTACTGCAAAGCAACACTGGAAAACGCAGATTTAGGTCTGATTTGCTTTTATCTTCTCTTCAGTCGCCAGAGAAAGGCTGGAATTCAGCAAGACTTTGTTGACTCTTTCATATAATTATTTGATATGCATAAATCCTTAATATTTGTTTTTTTTAAGGGGGATGGGTGTACAGTGGACATTTAACGTAATTCCAGGACTGTGAATCGTAAAATTAAAAAAACAATGAATATCTACTGGACAAACTCAAGTATTCTACCGCCATCTAGCGTTACACCAATGTAAGTGTACGTCAAGATTAAAGGTATTTTATGTACTTCTTATGAAGTTTCTCAGATATATAGATACTGAACGGATCCCTAATATAGAAAATATACATACAAGCCACGAACAGCTTATAAATACTTAATCATGTTACGTCTGTTGGTCTTTTTCTGGTATGCTTAATTGGCCTCAAAAGCTTTTTTTGTGAAATGTCAGATATTTCATCCATTGTGATCAGATGATTTTCCCCCTTTTCCCTCCATGGAGTCGCTTGAAAAAGCAACAATATATGCTTTCATTAAATAATCCCTTTTACATTTCCCAGTGTCTGGTGTTACTTCATCTACCTGCCACTAGATGTCAGTACTTGACTTGTTTTAGTAAAAAGGACCGGCGGATGTTCTCTGATCTGACGTACAGAAATTTTGAGTGAAAATGAGACTCACATTAAACAAAAATTACTGTCCTGCATTATATCAAGGAGTGTTCGTCATTTTGCTCCATCCAACAGCAGTGGGTGTTCAGAGGAGCAGATATCTGTGAATATTTAGGTTCGGTCTGTGCTCTACAATAACGCCTTCATTTATGTCAGTACAGGTCTAAGAGGAAGTGGGAAGACGAGGTGATTGCCTTCCCACATGCCGTATTTCCTATAGTCTGCTGATATGCACCCGCTATGGATTCGATAATGCCTGTCATTTCTTTCCCCTAAATATGCACACACATTAGAAGCCTCAAGGTCAAATTTATTTATATAGCACTTTTTACAACACACATTGTAACAAAGCAGCTTTACAAATGTTTAGTTGTCCAGTTCCTAATGAGCAGGTCAGAGCGTAAGAGCATGTGTGGGTGAAGAAGCCCTCAGTGCTTTTCCAGGTGTCTATTACTACTGTGAAAAGAAGGAGACGATCTTGACAAGATAGTTTTATATTATTGACTCATCACTATGTGAATCATATGGCTTGTTACTGGAATGGGAGATCACCAGCCAAGATATTCTCATCTCACAGACCACCAGGAGTATTTAGCCCCCTGGACCAGTTCTCAGCTACTACTGATGTGCAAATGAAGTTCTGAAATAGTCAGAAGATGTCTCGCTCCCTCTTAGCGCAGCGTTTAGCTGTTAAGATACAGCAATATTCTAAAAATGTGAAATCTGTATGTCATTCTCAGCTTCCATGTTATTTGAAAAAAGCTTCATTATATGTGCAGTTTCTGATCTATACTTTTGAATAATCATGTTATTAAGAGGCTTGGGCATAAGTTTCTTGGGCAATAAAGTTATTTCATATATATTTTCTTAAAACAAAGTGCACCTGTTTTAGTCTTTAGGAGATACACATGGATATAGAGCATGGGTGTAGGTTGGCATTCTCAGTTAATGAGGTTGGGTAGAAAATGTTAGACATGGGGGGGTTGGGTGTGCAAGGTTCACCCCTTATAATTACTTTTGGAAACAAACAACCCTGTCATACAATCTTATTAAAATACTGTGGCATTGGCCACTGGCCAGAGTGTGCCAGGGAGCAGCGGCTGCTCCCAGAACGTCATGTATCTTTCCATGTGCCTTATTTAGTTTAACGTTTAAGGGTGTTGATTTGTGTGAGCATGTGTCTGTTTAGTTTAGTGTAATCTCGTCATTCTCTGTTGTTAATTAGCATGTGTAGGAAGTATCTACTGGTTTCATGCAGTGCATGTCTTTTAGTTATCCTTCCTGTTTAGTTACCCTTCCTGTTTAGTTATCCTTCCTGTTTAGTTATCCTTCCTGTTTAGTTACCCTTCCTGTTTAGTTATCCTTCCTGTTTAGTTACCCTTCCTGTTTAGTTACCCTTCCTGTTTAGTTATCCTTCCTGTATAGTTACCCTTCCTCTTTAGTTACCCTTTCTGTTTAGTTACCCTTCCTGTTTAGTTATCCTTCCTGTTTAGTTATCCTTCCTGTATAGTTACCCTTCCTGTTTAGTTATCCTTCCTGTTTAGTTATCCTTCCTGTATAGTTACCCTTCCTGTTTAGTTATCCTTCCTGTTTAGTTATCCTTCCTGTATAGTTACCCTTCCTGTTTAGTTATCCTTCCTGTTTAGTTACCCTTCCTGTTTAGTTATCCTTCCTGTATAGTTACCCTTCCTGTATAGTTACCCTTCCTGTTTAGTTATCCTTCCTGTATAGTTACCCTTCCTGTTTAGTTATCCTTCCTGTTTAGTTACCCTTCCTGTTTAGTTATCCTTCCTGTATAGTTACCCTTCCTGTATAGTTACCCTTCCTGTTTAGTTACCCTTCCTGTATAGTTACCCTTCCTGTTTAGTTACCCTTCCTGTTTAGTTACCCTTCCTGTATAGTTACCCTTCCTGTTTAGTTACCCTTCCTGTATAGTTACCCTTCCTGTTTAGTTACCCTTCCTGTATAGTTACCCTTCCTGTTTAGTTATCCTTCCTGTATAGTTACCCTTCCTGTTTAGTTACCCTTCCTGTATAGTTACCCTTCCTGTTTAGTTACCCTTCCTGTATAGTTACCCTTCCTGTTTAGTTATCCTTCCTGTATAGTTACCCTTCCTGTATAGTTACCCTTCCTGTTTAGTTATCCTTCCTGTTTAGTTATCCTTCCTGTTTAGTTACCCTTCCTGTATAGTTACCCTTCCTGTTTAGTTATCCTTCCTGTTTAGTTACCCTTCCTGTTTAGTTACCCCTCTTCATTTACCCTCCCTTCTCTGCTTTATCATGGTTTTCAATAAAGAGTTTTTTCCTTGAGAAAAATGGCCTTTAAACTTTTCCTCTGTGCCGCTGGAACACTGGCATCAGATGTGTGATGGATCTCAGAGCTTTAAGAACTCCAGCTGCATATGAGGGAATTTGGGAGGTGGAGAGGGGAGAAGACCCAACTGGAGGTGGAGAATGAAGAAGACCCAACCTGGAGGTGGAGAATGAAGAAGACCCAACCTGGAGGTGGAGAATGAAGAAGACCCAACCTGGAGGTGGAGAATGAAGAAGACCCAACCTGGAGGTGGAGAGGGGAGAAGACCCAACCTGGAGGTGGAGAATGAAGAAGACCCAACCTGGAGGTGGAGAATGAAGAAGACCCAACTGGAGGTGGAGAGGGGAGAAGACCCAACCTGGAGGTGGAGAATGAAGAAGACCCATCCTGGAGGTGGAGGAACCCTGAACTGTTGCTCTGTACCAGACAGATCAGACCACCAAGACTGCAGCTGCTGCCTGAAGAAGATGCAGAAGATCCACGTGCTGTAGTTCAGCAGGTCTGACAGTGTGAGAACCTGCAGTACAGACAGCACACATCCAAACTACAGACAGCACACATCCAAACTACAGACAGCACACATCCAAACTACAACCATGACGTGCTGGGAAACCAGACTACACACAGCTGCAAGAGGTCAACCGGCACAACGACCAGACAGCCGGCACTACGACCAGACAGCCGGCACCACGACCAGACAGCCGGCACAACGACCAGACAGCCGGCACAACGACCAGACAGCCGGCACAACGACCAGACAGCCGGCACCACGACCAGACAGTAGACATCATCGTGACACAGCTCTGTTTGGGACTGGAAGGAAATGTGCTAGAAGTGCAAGTGGATGTGCTGGTTGAACAACACAATTACATATGAACACAGTAACGTATAAACACAGTAACGTATAATCACAGTAACGTATAAACACAATAACGTATAATCACAATAACGTATCATCACAATAACGTATCAACACAATAACGTATAATCACAATAACGTATCATCACAATAACGTATAAACACAATAACGTATCATCACAATAACGTATCATCACAATAACGTATCATCACAATAACGTATCAACACAATAATGCATCAACACAATGATGTATCAACACAATAACGTATAATCACAATAACGTATCATCACAATAGCGTATCAACACAATAATGCATCAACACAATGATGTATCAACACAATAACTTATCAACACAATGATGTATCAACACAATAACATATCATCACAATAATGTATCAACACATTAAAGTAACAACACAATTACATAACAACACAATCATATATCAACACAGTAATGTATCATCACAATAATGTATCAACACAATAACGCATCAACACAATGATGTATCAACACAATGATGTAACAACACAATAACGCATCAACACAATGATGTATCAACACAATGATGTAACAACACAATAACGCATCAACACAATGATGTATCAACACAATGATGTATCAACACAGTGTTATCAGTCAAACAACACAGTGTTATCAGTCAAACAGCTGCTATGAGAGACATGGAGGTTGAAAGAAGAATGAATAAGCAGGAAAGTCCGAACATGCTCAGTTTTCAAACAAGTAGACAGCCGGCACCACGACCAGACAGCTGGCACCACAGTTCAGTCAACACTGTGACTGTGAGAGAGGGAACAGTTCATGATACTGACTCTTAATGACACTGACTCTTAATGACACTGACTCTTAATGACACTGACCCTTAATGACATTGACTCTTAATGACACTGACCCTTAATAACATTGACCCTTGAATGTCACTTGAGAACGCAGCAGGCGAGATTGGTTATGGAATGCAATGAGTTCACTCAGATATTGTGGTGCAAGACCATTTAATGCTTTATATGTCAACAGAAGAATTTTTAAATCAATTTGATATTCAACTGGAAGCCAGTGTAACGCAGAGAGAGCAGGACTAATGTGACTAAATGTTCTGGCCCTAGTTAGAAACAATACAGTTGTAAATAGGAATCTTGGATTGTTTTTATGTTATTCTATTAGAGACGATAGGTATGAATATTTTGCTTATGAATGTTTATATTCAATAAGGCTGTTTTTTCATGACTTCTATATTTCATCATTTACGTTCCAGGATTCGCTAGGTGTGTCCAACTTTTACTTTTCTGTACAGTTCATCCTAGAATGAGCACACCTGGGTCAGCAGACCGAGTTATTGATCTTTCAGTTGCCATTACATGAAGGTGTGCTTTGTATTAGCAAACTAGTTATTATCCTGTCTTTGAAACCAGGATGCTCAAGACATCCCCTGGAGATAAACCGCCCTGCAGAGTGTAGTCCCAGTCTAGTCTAGTCTAGTCTAGTCTAGTCTAGTCTAGTCGGGCATACCTAAGCCAAGTATTCAAAACAAGCAGCATCATCTGAATATTAGATGTTAATCAAACACAGATGATCCAGTCTATCAGGACATTTGACTACAGCAGGCAGGAGTGTTGGAACTAAACGTTGCAGGATACGAGTACTGATTTGAGCACCTCAACATCAACAATAGTCATGAAATTAGTGACTGGATTTGATAGAGGCATGGACGTAATTTTGATTTCAAAAGTGGGGGGGACATAGATTCATCGCTATTTAAATATTTGGTTTTAACCGTAAAAACTGGGGGGGACCAAAGCCGGCTTTTGAAAAAGTGGGGGGGACATGTCCCCCCCATCCCCCCCCAAAATTACGTCCGTGGATAGAGGCCACCCAGTTTGTAACAAGTAAAGTGAGCCATTTTATCACTGTGAGCGTGGGACTACGAGCAGGTGGGTATGGAGGTGGGTTCACTACAGAGAGTGAGTCG
Source organism: Brachyhypopomus gauderio (assembly GCF_052324685.1). NCBI lineage: Eukaryota > Metazoa > Chordata > Actinopteri > Gymnotiformes > Hypopomidae > Brachyhypopomus > Brachyhypopomus gauderio. The sequence goes on along the minus strand of NC_135226.1, from coordinate 22,036,509 downwards.
AATACAGACATTTGAGTTCCATTTGAGTTCCATTTGAGTTCCAAATCCAGGTATATTTTAATTGTGGATCCCAGCAAGTGTGAGAGAATCACCAACATTCAAATACAAAAGAAAAACTGTATAAAAAGAAAACGAACATATAAAAAGTACTTAAGCCCGCAAAGGCTTATAGGCAGTACCTCCAGTATGAACTGGCAATCAGCAGTCAGTCTAGCCCCTTGGTTATCCTTGGGCTCAACACAGTAACATTCATTTACACCAACACCAACCAACCAACCTAACCTCCCTTAGCCTCTGAGAGGAAGCCCTCTTATAACATATTTTATATTTAGTGCACTAGTCTGACAAGAATAATTAATTAAATGTCCATTCATTTCATACATCTCCTTCCTCAGGTATTCCAGGAACTGTAACCCCCCCCCCCCCCCCGTCCCCTCCTCTAGTAGACCGAGGGACCTTCGACCACTATAAGAGAAGGAGCTGGCTGGGTCGCCAGTTCCCCTGAGAATCACACAGGAACAGGTAAGTACAACATTTTAAAACAATCACATGTCTTTAGCGTCTTTGGTGATGGGCCTGAGCGACTGGCATCATCACAATCACACCGTCTCAATTGGTCTTATCAGCCCTCATTGTGTGTTAGAAGCGCGTAGTGTTAACTCATCAGTCTCTTAGACGTCCTCTTCTCAAACATACACTTCCAATGGTCCCATTTCTCTCAGACTAGTCACTACATCTCAGTCAGAACAACATGCAATGATTTTTCTAGTTAGTCCAGCTTCAAACTGATATTTTGTCTTTTTTTCCCCAAAGGTCTTGGTGATCTTGATCACTTCAGGTACACTCAGTCTGTCCTCATGATAGACACATTATTTATAAAAAGAAGTAACTTTTTTTCTTGTTTAAAATGTTTTATTGCCTGTTCCTTAGGTTCAGACCTTGGCTAACAATAATTGTACCACACACTTTGTCATATGTACAGTTTAACAGTCTTTATTTGACAGTACAGACCACAGCAGGCATTTCAGACAAAACCTCACCCTCTTTATTCTTTCTCTTTTACCATACAAGTATTATGCACTTAGACAATACTAATCACACTTGTAATACGATTAAATGAAGCATATACAATAATAACTAAATAATAAGGATTAAGACGTGTGAAAAACCAACACGTTTCAAACTGATCCAATGTTTTTTTCTACAGTGCAGTGTCATGACATGACAGGCAGGGTTTAAACCCTCCGGGCTGATCAGCATTCTTCTGCTTTAAAGCTTCAGTTCCGGCTCTGCGGCTCAGTGCAGACAGGCACCAACCTCGCACAAATATGCTTTTCTCCGTCTTTACTATGTGTGTCTATGACCACATGTTAGCGCACTATCACTTTTAAAGTTTGGGTTAGTATTATTTTTATTGAATTACAGCATGTAAAGAAAACAAATTCACGAGCACACGTGTTTTTTGTAGCTTTAAAAATAACACAACGCTGCTTCAGATGACAGATTAAGACGACCAGGAGTCAAGTGGAAAACAGAGAGAATGCGACCGAGTCGGGAGTGCACAGATGACGGGTGTGACATGTGTGTGTGCGAGGGATCACCGTACGCAGGCACACCAGTGTCCTGCACGAGTGGACCAAACTCACCTACATCAGCGCTCACGCAATTTAACGTGAAACTCCGGAACTTCACTGCAAGACCGAAGCGGGCATCGTCTGCTCCCACAGGTGGGCAAGACCGCAGGTTCACCATAATATGAAAGTAATGTCAGTGATTAGACTGAAGGAGTGTTTTAGCAGTACACTGTACTTAAAGGTGGTTTATAATTCACAATACATTTAAATTGATTTTAATATGGATTTTTGCAATTAAAATGTCAAAAAGAAGAATTTTCATTCACATTAGATATACCCATGTAAACAACTATAAAAATACTAAAATATGTGTTTTTGGTTATCCAGTTTCAAACTGGGCTACATAATGTCATGGTCCACCCTTAACTCCTCCCTCAGGTTCGTGTGTGTGTTGTGTTGTGTTGTGTGTGTGTGTGTGTGTGTGTGTGTGTGTGTGTGTGTGTGTGTGTGTGTGTGTTACATGTTGCACTTGTTTCTTGATAATGTAACAGTATTTAATGTGTGTTGATGGTGTAGTCATCGCTCGTCCCAAGATGTGTGTTGCTTGTGTGAAAATTAGACTTGATTTTGACTTCATTTGATTTTAAAAATGCACACAGATACACTCATACACTCACCGACCACTTTATCAGGTACACATGTCCAACTGCTCATTAATGCATATGTCGAATCAGCCAATCACATGGCAGCAACTCAATGCATTTAGGCATGTAGACATGGCCAAGACGATCTGCTGCAGTTCAAACCGAGAATCAGAATGGGGAAGAAAGGTGATTTAAGTGACTTTGAACGTGTCATGGTTGATGGTGCCAGATGGGCTGGTCTGACTATTTCAGAAACTGCTGATCTACTGGGATTTTCACACACAACCATCTCTAGGGTTTACAGAGAATGGTCTGAAAATAGAAAATATCCAGTGAGTGGCAGTTCTGTGGGGGCAAATGCCTTGTTGATGCCAGAGATCAGAGGAGAATGGCCAGACTGGTTTGAACTGATAGAACGGCAACAGTAACTCAAATAACCAGTTGTTACAACCGAGGCATGCAGAAGAGCATCTCTGAACGCACAACACGTCAAACCTTGAGGCGGATGGGCTACAGCAGCAACTGGTTGCCACTCCTGTCAGCTAAGAACAGGAAACTGAGGCTACAATTCACACAGACTCACCAAAATTGGACAACAGAAGATTGGAAAAACGTTGCCTGGTCTGATAAGTCTCGATTTCTGCTGAGACATTTGGATGGTAGGGTCAGAATTTGGCGTCAACAATATGAAAGCATGGATCCATCCTGCCTTGTATCAACGGTTCAGGCTGGTGGTGGTGGTGCAATTAGTACCAATTAGTACCAATTGAGCCCATTAGTACCATTTGAGCATCATGTCAATGCCACAGCCTACCTGAGTATTGTTGCTGACCATGTCCATCCCTTTATGACCACAGTGTACCCATCATCTGATGGCTACTTCCAGCAGGATAACGCGTTATGTCATAAAGCGTGAATCATCTCAGACTGGTTTCTTGAACACGACTAGTTCACTGTACTCGAATGTCCTCCACAGTCACCAGATCTCAGTCCAATAGAGCACCTTTGGGATGTGGTGGAACGGGAGATTCACATCATGGATGTACAGCTGACAAATCTGCAGCAACTGTGTGATGTTATCATGTCAATATGGACCAGACTCTCTGAGGAATGTTTCCAGTACCTTGTTGAATCTGCCACGAAGGATTAAGGCAGTTCTGAAGGCAAAAGGGGGTCCAACCCAGTTCTAGCAAGGTGTACCTAATAAAGTGGCCAGTGAGTGTAAACACCAGTATATACCCAAGTGCATGCACCTAACTCGAATATTGCAAGAGGAGATTTTTAATTTGGAGAGTTGGTCTTTATTACTAAATCCCAAACACATGGCCCTCTGCCCTGTGACCACATGCTGAATGTTTACCTTCTGTGCATGGGTAGTGTGATTACAAGAGATATTTGTAACCAGAGATGAAGAGACTAAACTAAAGATGATACCTAAAAACATGTTCTTTTAGGTCTCAAGGCTCAGAAGACAAATCCTGATAAAAGATACCTAGGTGTCAAAGTGAAAATGCCAGTGCGAGACTTGCTTAGGAATATTCGCATAGCCCAAGGCATAGACCCCAAAGAGCTGCAGGTGGGGGCCTCTCTATCCTTACAGCACCGTCATGTACACTTAGACACAGTAAAGTCTTTCTGGATCTCATTACGTGCTTTCTTTTCTCTCCCAAGAAGAAAGAAAACAAAGGCACACAAGGTTAGTTCATTATCTATCTATCTATCTATCTATCTATCTATCTATCTATCTATCTATCTATCTATCTATCTATCTATCTATCTATCTAAAAATTATCAGTTTCTTTGGTCTTACTATTGGCTACAGTATGTGTAAAATATACATTTGGCAACACATTTAATATCTCCCAAATTCCAGATAAAATATTTGAGTGTTATACAAAAGGTGGCTATTTACAAAGAGTGTTGGCATCACTATGTCAAAATTACAATCTTCATCGGAGTTCATTTTAATTCAAGATGTTAGCCAAACAAGCACAAGAAATCACACAAATCAAACAGCACACAGTTCACAACAGTGCAGCAGCGTCAATGTAAAAGAGTGATGCAGCCCTTCAACCAAGTCAGGTGATTGGTCAGGTGATTGGTCAGGTGATTGGTCAGGTGAAACCAATTGGAGTAGCGGTAGAGAACTTATTTTCAACCACAGGTTTCATGCGTCTTGCATGTTCTCTACTAGTCTTACACACTAAATAAGGTCTGCTTCAGGTGATCACCTAATCAGCACCTCGTTAAGTAGAATGAGGTCCCTGTGTTGGAGGTCAACAGATACTGGAATGGAATGGCTGTCATATATGTAGAGTAGAGTAGAGTATAGTAGAGTATATTGAAGTGGTCTGTGGGTGTGTGAATTAGTATCACCCAATCAGACCAATGAGATTTTAACTTTCTTTTCAGGTGATAAAAAAAGGGTCAATACCAGTGCCGATCGGAGGAAGAGACTGGTAGGAAAACCTATTTAAAATTCCCTAAATTTGTAGTTAGTGTTTCATTGTTTAACTGGTTTAAAATGTACGTGTATGACCACTGTAGTTGAACCCATGTCATGCATGCATGTGTTATAGAGAAAGTTGCAAATGAAGAGTTTGGAAGAACTTTCCATTATAGTGGAGGTGCTGGAGGAGGATCTGAAGAACAGTACGTCCTGCAGACAGCCAAACGGTCGCCTGCCGTGTGCTCTCTGTCAAGATCAGGGAGACGAGCACTGGTGTGAAGATGTGCGTTTACAAGAGCTTGCAAACGAGTTGCCTCCAACACCAACTGACTGTGCAGTCCCTGAAGATCCCTCCGTGTGGTCCACAGATACCTACATCTCCTACCCAGGACCTGCTTACAGTCAGGTTACTCCTCTCCCCTCTGATCCTCAGGGTGGGTGCAGGAGTTGTAGTCACAGGTGTGAGTGTGGAATCATCTACTCGCCTGTCAAAAGGGAGTATCAGGTTCCTTCCCCAACAAAAACAAGCTATTATAACAACAAGATGGACAACTTTTGGATTTCCTCAGAGACGATGAGCAGTACATCTCATCAGCGCTCCGTACATGAGGAATGGAGCAACATGTCTTTTTTTTGCACCCAAATGGAGCGAGACGAGAAGGTTCTACAGAACATCTCGGACCAAGAGCTTCTTCCTCTGGATGAACATGGCCGAACGTAAGTCAGTGGGTTCTGTGTCGTACATTTGTGTTCCCAGAACCTCCTGTAATCTTGTGCTGAACCGTAATTCCAGGGAATTGTTGATATGAGCACCTTTTAGATATTATTCAAGATTCTTGAGTTGTAAATAAGGGAAAGTTCTTGAACATGCACACATGACGCAGGGAAATTAGAATTTGTAATGATTTCATCTCACACAAGTTATATGCTCCCTTGTCATCTGCTGTTTATTTAATACGGCTGCCATGAGCTGAATGAATGCTGACTCAGAACTTGGCACACTCCCACATCAAACTGTGAAGTCTTACTGTAACAGTAGAGTGATGAGAGAGTCAAGCCATTAGACCATGTTTGGTACGGTGAGCAGCTCCCCCTCGTAACACAGTGTGAGTAACATATGTTGACCAGGCACATCACAGACATCCTTCATCTCTGCAGGTACAGGATTGATCTTTAAGAACAATGGCTGCAATGTTTGACCATTTGATGAAACCCTGATCTCTGCTCTCATGTACTGAATCAAGGCAAAAATAACCCTGCTTAGATTGAGTATGTAGGGCCTAACTGTGCGTGTGCGTTCTTCACAGACTTCTGCACATAGCTGTTAATGATGGCAGGAGGTCACTGGTGTATGTCCTCGCTAAAAGGACCGCACAGCTACAAAAACTGGACACCAAAGACGCAGAAGGAAAGGTGAAGCTATACACACACACGCACACACATATACACACACGCACACACACACACAGATATACACACACGCACACACATATACACACACACACACACATACCTTACACACACACACACACACACATATACACACACGCACACACATATACACACACACACACACATACCTTACACACACACACACACACACATACCTTACACACACACACACACACACACACATAGCTTACACACACACACATACAGCTTACACACACACACACCATACACACACACACACATACAGCTTACACACACACACACATACACACACACACACACACACCACACACACACACCATACACACACACACACACACACACACACACACACACACATATACACACACACACACACATACACACACACACACACACACACGTACTCAAACCCTCTTACTCTCTCATTCGCACTTACACACACAAACACACACACACGTACTCAAACACTTTGTCTCTCATATGCACTTACACACATACACACACAATGCATTCATATGCAAGGGCTCTTCAACTTCATATTGTTAATTAGAATTTTAATTAGGGATCGATCCTCAGTTCTTAGTTGATATCTATCGCTTAATGAATCAAGGGTAGAAACGTCTCCGATGACTCCACCTCTCAGCACTGATACTGGTCCTTCCTCTGAATACTGCAATCTTTTAATCTCCAGTTCTCTGACACGGACCTGACTGGAAGATCCCACTGCTATGCCACGCTTTTGGGTCTCTCTTTTCCCTGGAATGTCAAGTGCATTCATCAACACCCACCCACACCTCCACCCACACCTCCACCCAGAGGGCACTCTTTCATTTCTGACCTCTTTTCATATTGGATACTTGTTTTTGAAGGATCCCCCACACTGCTCCTCGCTCAATGATGCTTGACTTTTGGAGCTCATTATTTTGGCATTTCTGCTGCCACTGAAGTGATGTTACACATTCGTTCTCTGGACGCAGAAGAAGGAACTCGGCTTCCCTTCGCAGGTCCGGTAGTTCATCACTCCTTTTGGTGACTTACGTTGGTTTTCATCACCTTTACCTCATGAAGGATGTTTTTTTTTTTTTTTTCCTTGACATGATTTTTTTTTCCACTTTGCAAATGTAAAATTTTGTTTTCCACATCTTCATTTTCCCCCAGACAAGTTCACACCCCATTCACATTCCATTCCTGATCCACTGAAGTCCTTACCGCTCTGCACTTCAGATAGATCTAACTGGAATCCACTTTTACACTCATTAGTGGGTCACCTTACACCTGCTCATTCCATCAACATGTAACTCCTGAAACATAATACAATGGCAGGAACCTTCTCTCCTACTTTATACTTCCTGTAACTAACTTGCAGTTTATCTTCTGCTCCACCCCGCCAAGCAATCTGAGGACTACAAGCAATCTTCATCTTCATGTGTTTTCATCTACCATTGGTTTTTCACCAAAGCTTGCTGATCACCTCACTGTCATTACCCAGCAGTCTTAAAGTTGTCTGTTGCCACGGTTTAATTTCACCACGATGCCAATTAAACAAAAAATCGTTAATTAAAACTATTATGTATTTTAATTAACTTATCTCTTCATTCTAAGAAAATGAAGATACTCAGTGAGTTGTCTTAAGTCATCTCTACCATCTCACCTTGTTAATTATGAGGATCATTATGTATCAGTTGTGTGGGAACATTGGCCTTTGGGCCTGTAATCATTGTAAACGCCTGTAAGCGGGGTATGGCTCTGATGGTCACGTCTGTTTGCAGACGCCTCTCCACCTCGCAGCCCAGAGAAATCAGCACCTCATGGTTGCAGATTTACTCTCCCTGGGTGCAAACATCAATGAAAGGGACCGGAGTGGAGAGACGTGCCTCCATCTGGGTGCCAAGTTCGGCTACATCAGAGTTTTGGAGGTAAAAAACTCATTCACATTTTACATAACACAGGCATATGTGGACACTTTACATCATCTCCCAAATCCTTGACGCTGTGATTCATTTAACACAAGTGTATTAGTTCATTGGTAAACACTGTTTCTCTTAACAGGTGATGAAAAGCTACATGATAAATGGAATGTATATAGACTTGGAGGCCAGAGATGTAAATGGTATGCTCTACCGGTTTTCATTATATATTCTGAAATACACACGTACTAGAAAAAGGACAGAAAGGTCTTTAATGAAGCACAGCGACAGCACCAGTGTCCCTTACGCTAGCGTGACAGCACCAGTGTCCCTTACGCTAGCGCGACAGCACCAGTGTCCCTTACGCTAGCGCGACAGCACCAGTGTCCCTTACGCTAGCGCGGCAGCACCAGTGCACCAGTGTCCCTTACGCTAGCGCGGCAGCACCAGTGTCCCTTACGCTAGCGCGACAGCACCAGTGTCCCTTACGCTAGCGCGACAGCACCAGTGTCCCTTACGCTAGCGCGACAGCACCAGTGTCCCTTACGCTAGCGCGGCAGCACCAGTGTCCAGCGTCAAAAGCTCACAGTATACATTCAACTTGCATCATCCCCCAGTAGTTTGATGCTTCAGGCATGCAGCCTATAGAATGGATCAAGAATTAAATATTACTGAGCAGTAGTATAGTGCAATTGTTCTGCAACTATTCTGTCAGAAAAAAATCATGATTGTATTATTCATTATAATTAGCACCATGCCAGAATTGACTTGCAGCAACAAATGTTCATTATGGTAGGCCTTAATTGCCTAATGTGACTGAATGCCTTCTTACCAACATGGTTAGATCACCTCAACCGCTTGTGACTGCTGCACCCATGTTGTTGTTTTACTCTGGCTAACTCGGGACTGTGTGTGTGGGCCAGGACTCACGGCACTGCAGCAGGCGTCTCTAGCTCTGAAGAGCACGCTCCGGGAACTGGAGAGGAGCGTGACGGTGGACCAGGCCCGGCTGCATGCCCTGCGGAAGGACCAGATGATGGAGACCCTGGAGTGCCTTCTGCAGATGGAGTGCATCGTGCAGCCCCAGGTGAGTGACGGCACTCACCTAACCGGGTCGGGCCAGGCGAGCAACACGCCCTGTGTTCTCATGGCTTAAGTGAAAGTTCTTGTTTTTGATTCAAGGACCCAGGAGGCATCACGGACATGCAGCGCCTTGTTCGTGGAGAGACCTTTTATCGGCCTTTTGAAAACAAGGTAGGTGTTCTCTGCAGATGATGGTGTGTTCAACTGGAATCAAACATGAATGTCATTTTCCTGTTTGATTGGTGAACCGTATGCAGATGGACACCAAGCAGAATTTGCCATGTGAGCATCAGAGCTACTGTCATGTCACCTTGACAGAATGCAAATGTTAATAGACATTAAGCTGTAGGTTTGCACAGAAATGATGACATCAAGTGTAACTGATTTTAATGATGTATTTCTTTTGTATTTTGTCTCCAGGTCATTTGGAAGTAGTTTGTCCAGTCATACAACTTCTTCTAAGATGAGTTCTGTCTGCCAAATAAGACAGCTCTGGTAACTGACGGTAAAATGTTTTTGAGTTAATACAAGTTTTAACCTGCCACAAAAGCAACATTTGCATGTAGAAATACATTTAAATGGCTTTTATTTAGGGGATTTTTGTGGCATGGTACAAACTTGATATTATGCAATCGGGTGTTGTGAAGTGTTGGCACGTGGGGGAGGGGGTGTGGCCTGGCGTGTCACCGCAGCACAAAAACAAGATTGTGCATCAGCTGTTTTCTGTGAAACTTCCATCGTTTGTTACGTTTAAGTAGCAAAAGCAAATGTAAAATGTTGCATTTAAAGTGTGGTGTGATCCACAAGAGTCTATGGGGTCTTTCAACCTTTTAGAGATAAAAGCACTAAAGACATCACTGTCCTATCCACCTGTTAATGTTAATGAGGCTTTTAAACATTTCAAACTATGAATATGTTTATTTTTTATAAAATATGTTTATCTTGTCTCCTAAAACCACATAAATTAGATCAGTGTTCAGCAGTGTTATAAAAACACATTAATAAAAACCGGTCATTTTACCTAAGGCAGTGATTAAGCAGTTTTGAGCATTACACATTTAAGGAACATTCTTCTAGTTATTTAGAAAAAAAATGTTAATTATTTGTAGATTTTGCTTTATCAATTCTGAGTAAAGTGCATAGCAGGGAGAGGTACTTTTTTTATTGTGGTTGTTGTTTGCTTTATATGCCAAAATCCACAATTATTTCTACATAAATGTTCAATTGCATGAAATGTATGTGGTGAAGAGAGAATCTGAAATGAATTGGAGCAGTTGTACTAAATTGCACCCAAGGTCACGAGCGTGTCCAAGGTCACGAGCGTGTCCAAGGTCACGAGCGTGTCCCAGGTCGAAGGTCACGAGCGTGTCCCAGGTCGAAGGTCACGAGCGTGTCCCAGGTCACGAGCGTGTCCCAGGTTCAAAGGCTGAGAACCACTTGTTCTTATTTTGTCCAGTGGGAAAAGAATGGTTAAACCCTTTAAGATCAGATGTCAATGAACATTTCTGTATTAGCCTTACAACTGACATAAAATAGATTAAATGCGTAGGAAACGTTAGATGTTTGATATATGTACGTGATATGATAATAGGGTGAATAGTTATGATAGTGCAACAGATAACCCAGACATGAATATCTGACATGAGTCATTGATGATTAACTGAACTGTGTTATACAAATATAATGATGTACAACTTAGATCCAGGATGTTATGCTATGTTATGTTATGCAGCTATGTTATGTTATGGTGCTCTGATGTTCTGAAAATATTTGTATTAATGTAATGCAGATTTTAGTTCTCTGGGCTTATCTGTATGAACATGTTTGAAAATCATATCATAACACCAAAGAACCTGCAACAGTTTATAAAAGCTTTTTACTGCGTCTGTTAAAAATAGTTTTACAGACTAATATAGTATTGGTAATTCACGTGTTTTGTACGTTTTGTTTGTTTTATCTGGGGAGTGGATATTTAGTATAATCGGACTTGGTATGAACTAGGTATGTTTTGCTAGTGGGGGAAAAAGTAAATAAATTGTCCAGTTCGTCGCATTTTGTAGTTTTCTTTGCTCATTTTTTGTAACAAGAAACGCTGTTATTTCACATGATAAGCTCGACGCGCGCGCGCACACACACACACACACACACACACACACACACACACACACACACACGCGAACAGCCCCGGAGGCGCGCGAGCGTAGCGACTGTGCCCGCAGCGACTCCAGAGAGCTTCACCTTCACGGCTCTTCTCACGCACACCACCGAACACTCGTGTGTCACTCTCGTTGTGTCTCGGTGGACTCCGTGCACTGACACAAAGTGGTTGGGTGAGATTCCAGAAGACACAGAACGAAGGGAACGGGCATGTCCTCTTTCCCAAACCGGGTTACCAGCTCTTGGCGCACAGACTCGTAATGTCACTAGATGATGATGTTTACAGGCCTAGTGATGTTGCTGACATGATCTAGATGTTTCAGGGAGAACCGAACATTAAACCCAACTGTTGCGTCTGAAGGAGACGTTCAGCTTGAAACTCGTATGAGTCTGTCTGCTTTGGTGAACCATCCATCCAAGGTTACATATGAAGTATGTGTGAACATACTACACAGGTAGAGCTGCTGACACTGAGTGAGATGTGCTAATGTGGTTAATTATGGTTACTAACACTTCAACACTATTACTACTTTACTAACACTACAACAGTATTACCACTTTACTAACACTACAACAGTATTACTACTTTACTAACACTACAACAGTATTACTACTTTACTAACACTACAACAGTATTACTACTTCACTAACACTACAACAGTATTACTACTTTACTAACACTACAACGGTATTACTACTTACTTCACTAACACTACAACAGTATTACTATACTAACACTACAACGGTATTACTACTTACTTCACTAACACTACAACAGTATTACTACTTCACTAACACTACAACAGTATTACTATACTAACACTACAACAGTATTACTACAATACAACAGTATTACTACTTCACTAACACTATACCGTGGCGTCGTTTTAAAGAGCCTCCGACATTTACTGCAGTAGAACATAATTATCCAAAAGAAGAATTTTTATAGTACACATAAAAGACATTCAGAATAAAACTATATCTAAATCTAACACAAAGCATTTTCATCTCATTGCTTTTCATGTTAACAGTGTGTGTGTGTGTGTGTGTGTGTGTGTGTGTGTGTGTGTGTGTGTGTGTGTGTGTGTAATTTCCTCAGTCAGTGCGCAGCGTGTTTTCAGCTCTGACTCTAAATCTCATTCTTCTGTTGTGGCTCTCATACATCCTGCTAAGACTTCATCATTTTATGTGTATAATGCATTTATTTTTTCAGGGAAAAATATTTAATGTTTGCAGAAACGTTTTCCCGTGGTTTAGTCATGTTTCTATATAAGAAGTGTGACGAATTATCGTATAAGTTCTGTATTTATATAGGATATATTTTAAATGAGATATAACATTTATATTTTAACTGGAATGATTTACTGCTGCTGATTTACACTAAGCGTCAGTGTTGGCCAGAGTCTTATCTTGATCTCAGTTCCTCTTATGCCCTCGTGAGGTAGCACTGTGATTTACACGTCTTGTCTCCTTAATATTTAAATGATCGTTGTTGTTGTTATTATTGTTGTTTTTAATGATATAGCACCTTTCATTTTAAATTTGACCTCAATGTGCTTTTTTTACTGAAAGGAGTAAGCAATGGTTATATAATAAGCACATTAATGAAATAGTCCTATAAATTGTGGGGGAAAAAGCCTGACTGTAAAACCACTAATTGAACTTGTATTCTCGATATTCTATGGAATACCAGTTGAGTTTAGGAGCTGTGTCAGAAGAACATGGCCCACCAGTGGAGATACAGCTGACCCTCAGAGGTCAGCGTAGGCCCTGCTGAGCGTGGTGGTCTTCATCTATAAGGATCTGGACAATTGGTTGTGAGGGGAGTCTGAGCATGTTCAAGAGAAACTTAATGGGGAGCTAATGGTGGAATGTTCCCAGTGGCTTGACCAGGTAAGGATGCAGGCTACTCTGGTTAAACTGGTTAAAACTCATTTAAACAGACAACAGTGTGCACAACATTACGTAAGGTTAAATATGTCTTATTTTTTTGTATGTTTTTAATTTTAACATTAATAATTAAAGAAGACAGATTCTCTATTCTTGTAGTAGTTTAAAGCTTGAGTAGTTACAGCAAGACTTTCTAAATGAGATTATAAAAAGGTTGCTGAGTACCCTTCCTGGTTATTCACACACAGAAAATAATGCAAATTATAATTTATAATTGACTGGTTATATTACTCCTCTGTACAGAAAGAAAGAGAGAAAATGCTGTATTAATAATTTCCTTCCAGAAATGGCATGGTAGCCAAATATAATAGTGATTTTTGACTTTTATATTAAAATCAATATTATTTTAATTGTTTAATACAGACACTAGAATTCTTGATGTTCTTCTACATTTTGTTGTTTGACCAAGAGGAGTAAAATAAAAATTAAAAACAGGGATAACAGAACATCAGCAAACATTCAGACATTTATCCTAACTTCACAAAAACGCAGAGAGGTCAATTTGGTTTGAATTTATTGTTTTGTTTTGACGGTGATGCACATACAAATGAGCGTGTGGCGTTTCCTGCACAAACAACTGCACATTACCTCACAAGATCAGCTCTGTGTGTGAGGCATGGCTTATTTAAACAACAGGCCTAATGTATACCTGGATATTTAAAGACATAAATCACATCAGGCCTGCAGTCTCTTAAGTTCTTCACCAAAAGATAGTGATTGTTTGCCGCTAACCTGCACAAGAAAGCAAACGATAACCTATTGTGATTAATTAATGCAACTCCATGCGGTAGAACTTAAATGTTTTTGGTGCATGATATTATTAGGTGAAATGACAATAAAATAACTGAAAGCAGAAATTAAGTCTACTTGCTATCATAATGCACAAAGCAGTCATATAACGGGTCATGCAGTAAATCGTAACCCAACATGCTTTTCTGTATCTCGGACGCATGCATTCAGTACCTGAGCCAGTGAAGAAATCTATGAACTTACTCATGTGCTTTAAACCACAGTACATTGGTTAATAATGTACAGTATTTTAAATGTCAATGAAAAAGCTTTAAAAAACTTAACCTGCATCCTACATTATTACGTAAGCTATTTCACAAAAAAAACTACAAGAAATAAAAATGTAATATGAAATAAAAAGTAAAAATAAAAGGAGACAAAATAAGCAAAAGATCACTCACTTAAGATTACAGTGCTCTTCATCATTAGAACATACAAAATGAACATTTGATACATTCTTAAAAGTCTTTACTAAGCAAAATCATGCCCCCCCCCCCCCCCGCCCCCGCATTATCACACAATAAATACACTTCTGAGCTAGTATATGTAGTTGTTGTTTAGTATTGATATAAACGATTTAATCTGCACAGAGTATTGTAATATAAAGTGTAGAAGTCACCGGAATCGTGATGGGTTCTAGAATGCATAATCTCTTTAATGCTATTGGTGGAACACTAAGTGTCATCAGCTCATGGCTATTATCACAGTGCTCCAAGGCATTTTAAGTCCCTTATTACACCATATGGCCTGCACCTGTAGTAATCTAGCAACACAGCTAAATCCATGAGTGCTTTTCTGAGCTCCACCTACTACTTGGAACAATTAAAACATGCTGCCAGAGCCTGTTAGAAAGTCCTTGGAGAAAGAGCTGATCATTGATCATAATGCTGGTGGTGAAAATAGTTTTAGGCACTGGAATCCTCTTTCAAACGCTGACTTCGGGCCTTATAGACTTCAATTAGAAGGTCTTTGACGTACTGTATCTCACGCTCTACAGACTCCGCTTTGTCTCGTAGCTCTCTATTTCGTCCCTCCAAGCCATGAAGCTCCTCCTCCAAGCAGTCCTGCTCCGCCCTCTTACGCTGACGATACCTGTTATTACGATAAAGGCAGTGCAAATTTACATTATTGTTGCTCCTTTATTGGTGTGGTGACAGAATCTAAATAAAATTGGCAAAGATAACATCGATCTCCACATAAAAAAGTGCATTTAACCGCAATGAGTTCTTTGGTGATTTAACATTTAAACTGTGCATGTGTGGACAGTATTCTCATGCTTGTCGGTTCACACTATAAGAATAATTATTGTAAGAATAATCAGTTGTACTCTTCAATAATATTGTTTATATTGAATATAGTTTTATAAGTTGAACATTTACTTCATTTGCTTTAAATGAACACGTTTACAGTACCTGTAAGCAGCGGTCTTGTTCTGATCTCTCTTCTTCTGTTTGCGCTCTCCGTGGTTTCGTTCCAGGGGTCCTACTTTCACGTCCGGCTTAAACACACACGGGCTTTCTCTCGGCCTTTGTGTTGGAAACTCCAAAGAAGATCCAACACTGTCACCAGACAGACATTCAAGGGTTTGATCTACAAGGCAATCATGGTGTGAATAACCACTGTTCTGGGTCTCGACAGCCCCAGTTCTCACGGACAGATCTACCTCGTTCATAAAGCCGTGGTATGGGTCTAAATTGGCAGTAATCTCGTTAAAGTAGCATTCGGCTACTTCTGTGTGTTTAAATGATGGACTGGTTCCATTTTCACTGCAGTGCAGTACTGACATTGCAACGCCTTCGTGGCCATGACCACCCATCTTCATTCCATGAACTGGACCTGCTCTCTTGTGGTACGTATCTAACGATGCACCTCCGTCAAAACTTTTCATCATCTCCGATCTGTAAAAAACATCTTCAGTGAAACAACTTTTCTCCTCTTCCTTTAGCAGTATGGCACATTCTCGAACCTTCTTTGCACTGGTATGGTGCTTCCCAAAAAACTTGTCGACAGAGCACTGGTCAAAAGCCATCTCTGAGTAACCTGAATGAGTCCCTTTAAAGGTCCATGTCTCTTTCTCAAAGACTTCCACGTCTTTGCCTCCGCTCTGTGCGATCCTTTGGCTGCTGGAGTGGGTCCGGACGTAACTGTACGGAGAAGGTCTGGGAATTTTTGGTCTGCCAACAGAGCTGCCACAGAAGCCCCTCAGGTCAAGTTCCCCTGTTGCCAGGGTAACAAGTCTGGGGTTGGTTTCAGTCTGGTTTACACCGTACGAACTACAGGGTAACTGGTAGTATGACTGGGCACCCATAGCTTGTAAGCCTTTGTCACATTTTTGCCATTTCTCGGCTTTCATTGGTGTCGATTCGAATAGATAGTAATCCTCAAGTTGGGCAAGTTCCTCTTTCAGGAGCGAGGTCATCACCTCCAGATCAGAGGGCACTCGAACATCATGCTCCAAAGGAGAAGGTGGTATCGACGAACCAGGAGACGATTCAGTTGACGTTGAATGCGAATAGGTGGTAAAATTTTCTGTTATCCAATCTGTTAAAAATAAGTGCATTAAGGAACATGCATTCATCTCAGATACATGTATTTACTAATAACATCCGAATACGATGAACTGTAAACATCTCAGCCTTTTTAGATTATTCATTAATAAAGATGAACAAGACACACATTACAAAAAAGCAAGTTATTTTACTTACTGTACGCCATTAACACGTATACTGCAGTGCGGTTTTCACCGACAATCGGGTAAAATAAAAAAATCATCTCGCCGCTTACCAATTATGTGCTGTGAGTGTGTTAACTCCTCCCCTCGTTTCCAGGATTGGCCATCGTTAGCCAGTAGGAAACAGAGAATTCTGAGGTGGACTCTGCCAACGAGGTGACTTTCCCTGAGAAGGATCTATGCCACCACAATGTTCTCCGTTTTGGTTAAAATACTGAATTTCAAGCAGCCTGTCAGAATTCGAGAGATGCATCACACAGCACAATGATGGGAAAAAATGAAACCTGCAAAACACAAAAGAAAAGGTGCAAAACACCATCTGTGTGTTAGCCAAGCCTCTGAAATGGACCACGCACTACACACATCAACTCATCATTGTTCTTCCAAAAAACCTGTAAAAATGTTTTACTCAGTTTCATTACCACTAGAGTTTGTAATCTTTGTGTATATAATTATCTCCAAGCAATACTGGTGAACAGGCAATGTAGGTGAATAACATCTCAGCAAACAGATCTAGGTTTAGTAAGATGAATGACACAAAATCAGGTTTTGCTCTCCTCTAAGTAACTAACTACATTTTAAAAATGTCACTAAAAATGTCATTAAAAAAATTCTCTAAGCCTTGTTAAATCCAGTGGGTCAGATGGTGTCACGTGGTTTACTTATAGTTGGAGTTCAGCATGTACAACTGTAATAAGCAACTCATCATTCATTCAATCTCCCTCTTCATCTGAGCATCTGTGCCAAAAAATCAACCTGAAGACATTCACGTGGTAACTGAAGCCAGGTGCCAACAGAATAATAAAGGTTAAAAACAGAACATAAGAAGTAGCCCTAGGATAAAAACCATAAAACATAGCAGAAATTAACAAAGGAACTGTTGTCATGTTCAGGTATTCAAATTTAAGAGCTGTATTAAATGGTTTAGGGACATTGTGAAATGGTATTAAAGGTTTGAGGATGTAGACTAAACTAACTGCCAACTCTAAAGTTTTACGACAGACCAATAACATGTCAGTCATTTCACTGGAAAACATTAAAGGGGCAGTCAGTTTTCCATAGTTTCCTATTCTCCAATTTTCATAAATCCCACTAAGATAAACCCGTACTTGGTCCAAACAGCGCGGTGCTGGAATAAGTCTGAAATAAAAGTTGACACTTACTCCATTCTGATGGACTGACTGTAGTCTGAAGTGCGTTGTCAACGCAGTAAAATCCAAGGAAAGGATTAAATCAGATTAGTGGAGCATTGCGTCGGTCTCTTTCTCAGCCAAGCATTTGATGTCGAAGATGATCGCTTCCACAATAAAACGTTTAAAAAACTTTTGGTCACCGAGGAGCTGAACGCCTCTTCAAACACCAGCCTCCTTACACTCGCGCGTATCAATCCGCGCTGTCGACCGTACTATTTCGCTCGGTCCTAAACTTCTAACTGGCGTGTGTGTTTCAGCCCGCAAAAACCACACGACTTATACGATTTCACCATTCTGTAGCTTAATCTAATAGCTAAATAATAAAAAAGTTTTTTCAGTGTTTTATCTGTATGCTTATGCAAATAGATATTAAATTGAGTTGCAACCGTGGATTCCTCTGCCGTGAAAATGTCGAAACAGCAGAAATAATAGAGGTAGAAATAATAGAAGTAGAAAGAAACAGAAGAAATAACAGAAGCTACGAAAAGACACAAGGCGTGTTGAATGGACTAGTTAATCACAACCGACGGAGGAAGGACACTGTTTTGACAGAGTGGAGCCGCACGTCTGGTTGCAGCCCTGTTGCGTCAGATCTACTGGAGTCTTGGCGTGGAGAAACTTCACCACACATGTCCAGCCCGGGCTGCAGCCTACGCTTTGGTGTTAATAAGTTTTGCTCCCCTACAAAACCCGTCTAGTTGATTGTGACGATAAAGTCAACATTAAAAATGTAGGTTTTATTTGGAATGCATACACGTGTTTTTAAAAAGTCGCAGCTTTGTTTGTTCCGTTATAGTTTTTATTATTCATACTGTAAGAGTCTTCCTGAAGAAGAAGGTCTCTAGGGACAGGCTACTTAAAGGTATCCACAAAGGAATACGTATTTTTAGCTTGTCAGTTTTTCATAGGATAATCCTTACATTTCCAAAATAACAATGTTTATTGGTTAACATGTGTTTACGGTGTTACTTATCCATAATGAATGTTGTGGTCGTGTAGTAATATTTAATTCTCCCTCATGCAGTCTCTGGACTTTCCTCCCAAACAGGAATCTGATTGAAACGTGATTTTCGAGTTGCTGTACAATAGTGATCATGTCACTCACGTGAAATTTATTTTCTGTGGATGTCGATAAGGGACTTACAATTTAAATTAATTTATTGTATCGTTCTTTCATTAATTTATTCTAAAGGATTGTTTAGAATACAAAATTCAAGGTTATAATTTATGGTTATGATCATCCCCCAAATGTTATTGTCCCGTTGTGCATGGATAAAACATACAACTGGACATCAAACATTTATTTTTAATTCACATTTCTTATGCGTCCTACACAGCTTCCCAGTCTGAACAGAAAAACAATATCACTGAACAGTAGTTGTTTTATATGTTAAATACTTAATTAATAGCCATACACCATGTATCATATAGATAAAATATGTGTAGATATGTGCAGATATTTACATACCAGCAATGATCATAAAGTAGCTTTAAGTTCGTCCTTTATATAAATTAAACAAACAGTTCCACGAGTATGTCTGATGTTAACTCACCAGATTGCTCATTTTAACAAATCGCAAAAGTCACATGCTACATTTGTAATTCGAGTAATACTTATTGCAATAGAATACATATAATAGTATAAACAGGGTGGTGTGCAGGAGGTACTGTGATGTTGGGCAGGACACTGCTGGTTTGCTGGTACATTGATAAAGGTTACACCATAATTTCATCACCAGCTCCCAAAGATTCTGCTGCCATTAATGTTTTATATGCAACTCAGGGTAACATTACGCAGGCACGTGTGGGTTGGGAGAATCCTCTGTTGCTAAGGTGGCAAATTATCTTTAATGGGTGATATACAATCAATAGCACCTTTGTTCTCTTTAAAGTGTGTTAAGTGAGAGAAGATGTCAGGACGACTGGTGCTGTAATGAAAACAGGGGTCTGGATCATCCATAAAACCATACAGACTCCTGTGTTGTTTGGTAACAAAGGTACATTTCAAAATTAAGTAATCGATGTTAATAAACAGTGTGGTGGGTGATTATAGTAAACAGGCCTTCTGATATGCCTGTGTGTGACTCCGAAGGTGTGCTATCAGCAGGTTCACAAAACCTGCGTTGAGGACATGGGAGACCGCTCAATTACTGTTCACCCATGAGTATACAGCTCTGTATGCAGCCCAGAACACATAAACAAACAAATAAACCAAGTTCGTCTGGCAAAATAACCACAACCTACTGTGTGAGCAGCAGAGCAATACCTAGAGTCTGGAGATTTTCAAAGTCAGTTTGGTAGAATATTGCAGACCTATTACTCTTCCTCGTAATAGTGCAGTTTAGTAATTCTCTAGTGATGCAATCTGAGGTTGTCCACTGGAAGGAGCCATTTTACAAACAATTTAACATTTTTCATTTAGAAAAAATAATTCTGTGTGTCAACATATGTAATGCAGCAGTGTAGGCACATCTCACAGGTCATGTCACAGTGTTAGAATGTAAAAAACATTTAACAGCATTTATCAATTTACTGCTTAAAGTTACCTGTAAATATGTCCCGTTCTCTGGACTCTTTGATCCGAGGTTGGGGATGTTTCCAGACGGGTCCAAGCCGAGATCTTCACTGGAGCTTTTTGTGTGGATTTAGAGGTTTTTTGATGGATCAGGTTCCTGCTGGGAGATTGAATCAGATTTTAGTTCAAAATCTCTGAAAGTCTCTGATACTGTGTAACAAGACATATTTTCATGTGCTTTGACCATGTTCCAGCTGAGGGTCCAGTGATGTTTAGCAGACCGCGGGTTATGTTTGTGGTAGTGGTTGTGGTTATGGTTATGATTATGTTTGTGGTAGTGGTCGTGGTTATGGTTATGATTATGTTTGTGGTAGTGGTCGTGGTTATGGTTATGATTATGTTTGTGGTAGTGGTCGTGGTTATGGTTATGATTATGTTTGTTGTAGTGGCTGTGGTTATGGTTATGTTTGTGGTAGTGGTTGTGGTTATGGTTATGATTATGTTTGTGGTAGTGGTTATCATTATGATTATGTTTGTGGTAGTGGTCGTGGTTATGGTTATGATTATGTTTGTTGTAGTGGTTGTGGTTATGGTTATGTTTGTGGTAGTGGTTGTGGTTATGGTTATGATTATGTTTGTGGTAGTGGTTGTGGTTATCGTTATGATTATGTTTGTGGTAGTGGTCGTGGTTATGGTTATGATTATGTTTGTTGTAGTGGTTGTGGTAATCGTTATGATTATGTTTGTGGTAATGGTTGTGGTTATGATTATGGTTATGTTTGTGGTAATGGTTGTGGTTGTGGTGATTTTTGTGGTATGGTTGTGGTTATGGTTATGTTTGTGGTAATGGTTACGATTATGGTTATGTTTGTGGTAATGGTTGTGGTTATGGTAAAGGTTATGTTTGTGGTAATGGTTGTGGTTATGATTATGGTTATGTTTGTGGTAATGGTTGTGGTTATGATTATGAATATGTTTGTGGTAGTGTTTGTGGTTATGGTTATGATTATGGTTATGTTTGTGGTAATGGTTGTGGTTGTGGTTATGTTTGTGGTAGTGGTTGTGGTTATCGTTATGATTATGTTTGTGGTAATGGTTGTGGTTATGATTATGGTTATGTTTGTGGTTTGATGACAGAGCTCCCTCCTCAGTGTGCATGGTAGCATCTGTCTCTACATTCCTTAATTGTTGGAGAAGCATCATAATAACGTCCTCAATCCTGGAGACAGACATTTATGGTTGTATCAGTAGATACCGCCATGGCCTGATTTATGAAGGGCACCCACTGTCTCACTGGGTTGTGTTCTCTGATCATTGTGACAGACGACTAAATGTGTTTGAGTTGTTTATCCCTTTCCCCCAGCAAAACAGAAGGTTATACGTGGTCATTTAAGAGTTTCCATATTCTCAGATGTGTAGAAAAAAATAAAATTTTAATAAATGCTAATTACATTTTGTTCATAAGAATTTCTAGGGGCCCATAGAACTTATTATACATGATTTGTGGGAGAAAATGTTTTTCTTTTTATTTTATTTGACACATTTCCCTCATGCTTTCAGGCTAAGATCAAATTGATAAAAAAGATTTATCCTTTTATTAAGACTTTTATGCTCTTATTACAAAAGCCATAATAACTCTTGACAGTACAGTGGGCCTGTTAGCTCCCAAGTTAAAGTCTTTATTAAATCATAGCATTCATCTTGGAGTGTGTAGTGCTTTATTTGTGGTCCTCTGTGACCATTAGCAAGATTTAGTTTCAGAATAACAGAGTTTACCCTGCCCTGCCTCTCTTCATTACAAGCTCTCTAACAACAAAATGTTCTGTACCTTTGTGTCTTTGGGAACGTTATATACTGCAATGTTTACTATAACTACACCTTTAACTACAGTGCATTACAGTACACTCATATATATATATATATATATATATGGTTCCTTAAATCAAAAGCACTTTGTTTGAACAGCTGATGAGGCACCTCTGTCCGAAATGTCCCATTTCTCTGGAATCTTTGTGTACTTTACTACAATTCTCTCTCTCTCTCTCTCTCTCTCTCTCTCTCTCTCTCTCTCTCTCTCTCTCTCTCTCTATATATATATATATATATATATATATATATATATATATATATATATATATATATACACACACACACTTTTTTAATGTATCCAATTGGTTACAATACATTTAATGAAAAGTAGTTTCAAAATGATGACTAGTTAAGATGAGATGAATGTGGTTGTTAACTCCGTGTTTTTCTCTCTCCTCATTGATCATGGTCTCCCAGGGATCCACTCCCACCTTCAAATGGCTGATCTAATTCCCCCCCCCCCCCCCCCCCCCCCCCCCCTTGTCTCCTCGGTGAATAGCGATGCATGGTGTGCTCTGGGGTTGCATCACACTCCTGCTTTCTGCATGAAGTGCTTCAGATTAGTGTGTTACTTTTTACACATTATATGCCATTTTGTCTCTAGAAAAGCTGTAGAAAATTGAATATGTTTATGATGTCATGCATTAAAAGTAAATTAAATGTTTATTTATAAAACATAAAAGTACATTAAAAACATAATTTTTTTAATGATTAAATAAACAATATTGCCAACACTATCAGAATCATATTAAAATGTCTTCAGCAACTTCAGTATCAGGTTAGTAGAGATTTTGTTTCTGAAGCAATTGAAAGCGCATGTGCATATCACACGGCGCTGTGTAAACTGAGTCAACGTTCAGGCTTTATTGCGATGATGGGGGAAAGAGCAGCGTGTCTCCCACAACACTGTTCAAAAGAGCGTTTGAAGCAGGAGTTCACATATGGCATCCAGCCAGGCAGTCTTAACAGCACATAAACCACGAGCAAGATGACTCTCAGTACTTGAAGTTCACAAGCGCTCAGACTACAGCACACAGAGCGAGAGCCCCAGGAGTGCTGGTCCGTTTCTGCATTACCACAGCGCTTCACACAGTGTAGAGGTGCCACGGGTCTGCCCGAGACTCTCTTCCACCTCAGCTCACTCTCTCTGGCTTCGCAGGCGCACTCCACAAAACGTCGGACGCAGAATGTGCTAAGAGACTTTAAACACAGAACAAGCAAAAATATGAACACCGGTTGTTTACTTGTAGCAGCAGTGGTGGAGAAGGTCGTGACAGGCCATTCTTGTCCTGGATTAAGAAGGTGATGGTCTGACTAAACTCACTCCACCTGTCTGTACATCACTGACTTCCTAATGGTCATGGTATTGTGGTAAAGTGTGGCCCACCTTAGTCTGGTTGATATATATAATCAGCTTCACAAAGTGCAAACAGAACTGATAAAGGACCTCCATCTTAAAAGTCCTGTTTTTTAAGGCATGGTATATTGGTCTCATGCTAATAAGATCCTGGGGTTTATATATGATTGTCATTCTCATGTTTTGGAAGTGGGGAGCTAACTGCTTTCAAAATTGTGGAGATGATTGTGGGCTTCTGGGAAAAGCCCCCCCCCCGTCTCTGCGTGTCCCTAATTATCAACAGCTCAACGTCTGCACAGTCTGCCAGGATCTGCGAAGATGACACCAGCCTCATGCTGAAGGAGGCAGCACAGAGCAGTTGCATCCCCTTTCAGAAGAGGATAACAGGGTGTCCGTGATTCACGTTCCTCTGAAGAGACAATGTTGTGAGCGGTGTCTCAGCTGCTGTCCTGGGCTCACAGTGATTGTAATTGGGCATATGTGGTTGTCACTTACGGACACCCTTTAGCAGCCCTCCCATAATCATAAGCAGGCTGTGTGAAGGACCAGGAACACAGCGATTAACTCGCCACTCTGTGTTTGTTTAGTTTATGAATGAGTTGTGCGGTGTGATTGTGTGTCAGGGCTGTGGAACAGCTGCCTGGCACCACGCTGCTGCGTCTGGTGGAGGTGGTGGTGGTGGAGGAGAGGAGACGCGGGCGTGAGTGGATCGTGTCGTTGTGGATGCTGCAGTATTGAGCCCCGGGTCTCCCCGTAGGCACTGACGCCTCCCACAGAGCGCACACGACTGGAGTTGGGCTGGTGTCACAGACAGGGTGCAGGAAGCATGGCTGTCACTAGTGGTGAGTAAAGATTCTCTCTGGCATAAGTCTGGTTGAATACTGCCTGCCTAGGTTTCTGCCCCTAAATAGAAGCGGTTTTAATCTTTTATTTATAGAAAAGCAATGAAGAAAGTGTTGGCATTCTTCCAACAAATGCTGGTGTCCAGTAATACCAGTGCACTAATATGGTTGGAAACACTTGTATTGGTAAGTACCAGGAACACGACTTAATAACGCCGTAACAATACGTCATGTCAGCAGATGGTAAGTGCAGTTTCTCATAAGGATATTTTACCCTGTCAAGGAATCTGATTCTGATGCTGAAAAACTTTATTTAATTGGCACCTCACTACAGTTTCATTCAAACAGTGAAACGGATACCATGGCAGGAGTAGAGTTCACAAAAGCAAACGTATATGATTTACGTAGCATTTACCAACAAGAGAAACACATTTAAATCACTGCATCAAAAGGAAGTGGGAACACCAGTGTAAAGATTCCACATTAGTCATTTAGAAACAAGGGGAAAGAAAACAAACCAAAACAGCATTTTAAAATTATTTGAGGATGAAATGAATGAACCCTATAAGAGGTAAGACCATGACCCCTACCACAGAGGTATCACCATGACCCCTACCACAGAGGTGAGACCATGACCCCTACCACAGAGGTATCACCATGACCCCTACCACAGAGGTGAGACCATGACCCCTACCACAGAGGTGAGACCATGACCCCTACCACAGAGGTATCACCATGACCCCTACCACAGAGGTGAGACCATGACCCCTACCACAGAGGTGAGACCATGACCCCTACCACAGAGGTATCACCATGACCCCTACCACAGAGGTGAGACCATGACCCCTACCACAGAGGTGAGACCATGAATGTCTGTGGAGGAACTGGAATGTACTGAGATAGGTACCCAGCGCAGGAGACAGACTAAGATGCTCTAAGATGCTGGTACGGATCAATAAGAGAGGCGTCACAGTCGTTAGGGCAGCATGTATAATGGCATGGAGTGGACTGTCATTCAGTCTGTCATCCCGAGTAGAGGAGAGATGCGGAATCGTAGAGAAATTATCCACATTTAAAGGGTGAATACTGTCTCAAAACTAACAACAAGGCCACAAATGTTTAGAGAGGGATTTGGCAAGAACCCCATTGATATCAGTGTTCAGTAATGATCCGTGGTAGAGTTTTGGGGGCAATTAACTAGACCTTTTGTTCTGGTGTTCAACAAGAACTTTGTGTCACAGATACAGACTGCTAATGAGGAGGGTGGTTGGGTAGTGTAAAACTGTGTTGTGAGCACAGCCGTATAATGATAAACCACTTGACCAAGGGGAACCATGTAAATAATGAGCATGAGAGGGCCAAGACCAGCCAAGACCAGAAACAGAAGAATTTTACTTTTACAATCTCAGTGAAATCTTGCTTGTCAACTAAACACCCAGAAGGAGAGAACTGTGCTACTGAGAGCCAGGTGAGAGATGTGTCATGGGAAAACATCAAACGTTAAAGCAAGACCAAGGACAAGAAGACATTTCAGAGTCCCAGAGTGAGTTGAACCTCTTTACTGATCCTGGGGAGACCTGTCACAAAGATCTGAAATGAACAGCAAACCAGATAGGAAGAACTTTGAATGAACGTCATTTGAAAATAGGTGAATGCAAGACTGGGTGGAAATGAATTTCTTCGACATATTTGTGGAGAAAAAGGAGACTTGAAACTGGACTGTAGTTTTTCTTCTCTTGCTCCAGGCTAGAGAGCAGACCTGTAGAGCAGTGCTTCTGTGTCCTGTTTCAGACACAAGTGACATCTCACCCATGTTTTTGTGTCTTTTCTCTTACCAAATTACTATTTAGATTTATCATGTTAATTTGAATTTCATTGTGTGCTCTTTGTCCTGATACACGCTGTGAAGAACTCTTTATTTGTTTGGGTGACATTTGAAGACAGATTATTGTTTTTTAATTTGATTAAAGCAATTGAGCAACGTTCGATACAGCTGCTAGAAATGGACAAAAAGAGTGTGGGTGGAGTGATATCTGAAGGGTGGGGTGATATCTGAAGGGTGGAGTGATATCTGAAAGGTGGAGTGATATCTGAAGGGTGGAGTGATATCTGAAAGGTGGAGTGATATCTGAAGGGTGGAGTGATATCTGAAAGGTGGAGTGATATCTGAAAGGTGGGATTTCCATTTTTCAGATCATTTAGCACCTGATCTCCATATGTCCCGCTTGGCTCCGCCTCCCATCTGTCTTGTTTTCATGTTCCTAGTCCTGCCTCTCTTCCGGTTTTCCTTGTTTTCCCTTTTGTCTGTCTTGTCTTCTGTTTTCCGCACCCTGCGCTGTCTCTCCACATTCGTTGATTGTCTACAGCTGTTTCTAGTTTGGTTTCTCGTTATGTCCTGTTATTTAAGTTCTGTGTTTGGTGTCTTGCCAGGTCATTGTTGTTGTGAGTGTGCCGTGGTCCTTTATGTTCTGTGTGAAATCTCACAGTACTCCTGTTCCCCTGGGGCCCCGCCCCGCCCCGCCCCGCCCCAGGGGAACAGGAGTACTGTGAGATTTCAGCACAGAAGAGAAGAGGAGGAGGAGTGTAATCAGACACAGGCACGACTCAGCTGTTGTCTTACTCCCAAATATCAGAGTGAGCAGGTCTGATTGTGAAAGTAGGATAGAGGTGAACTCTGTGAACTTGGGCTGGTGACCACTGAAGCCCCTCACAGACCTCGTGTTACACCAGAAATAGCTGCTGGTTGACTATTCTGGGGTCCTGATGTAGCTGTCGTAGGCTTAGCAGGATCAGCGTTTAGGAGGTGCACAGTCCACAGAAGTCACAGATGGATTCAGATGATGCAGCAGTAATTCTGAAGGAGTGGATCCCCACGTAGGGAGAGAACATGGCAGAGAAGGTGCTGGAACCAGTGTTGGGAGATGGTGGAACTGCTTTTAGTGAATTGTGGATCAGCAGGACATGTGACATGTCTGAGCTGGATATGGTGCTTTTTATGGACTGGAGGTGTGGCCTTGTGCTTATTATGATGATGGGAGGTGTGGCCTTCTGCTCATTATGATTGGAGGTGTGGCCTTGTGCTTATTAGTTTAATTTTGTTTGTTTATTAGTTTGTTTCCTGAAACCATGCATCCATTTCTCCAAACTGTAAACACAAAACCCAGTTCACACACTAAATTCACAAAACCTCTGACCAAACTACTGCCTCAAAACATTTCAAGCAGTGCTCAAAACCAAACAATGTTGTCGGATCAGGCCTCAAGTCAAACAAAATGAAAAACTGCACTGAACATTACACACAACAGCACCGAAAATAGGAAAACACAATGATCAGATCATGAAGCTGTAAAAATAATCTTCATTGGCCACAAAAGAAAACACTGTTTCAAAACAAAACTCTTGTTTATCAAAAATGAGACATTATGTACTGTGTAATGTGTAATAATAATAATTATTATATATATATATATATATATATATATATATATATATATATATATATATATATATATATATATATATATATATATATCTTTGAATGCTTCATCCACATTATGCTGCATTTTAGGACGGGATCAGTGGTGGAAAGGCTGATATTGTTGATGTCTTCAGTTATCATGGTCATCAGTGATTTTCTGCTTGTCATCAGTGAAGGTCTCTTGGTGTGGGTTCAACATGTCCTCACCCCTGATATGGTGTCTTGGGGTTCTACAAGAGAACATGCCATTACAAAATATTACAGCAGCACTAAGCCTACAAATGTTTTATTTTTTACAGATCTGTATCGAGTCATACTGTAAACATATATGAAATGAATAAAGCAATTACCTGTTCTCCTCTCTGAATGATCGGACTATGGTGGACACGGTGGACACGGTGAATCTATTCAGGTGGGGCTGAACTTAAGGTCCTGCTTCCCTCCTCAATACATGGACAAGATGTTCTTCATCTCATCCCTCGTCCTCTTCCACCTCTTACCCTAACTCTGCCTCTCTGACTGTTTCTATCCATAGTGAAACTTGAACAACCAGGCCTCTGTGTACTGGATTATATTGGTGTCTTCACATCATTTGTCATGTGTGATCAATTTAGAGTGATTGTGTTTAAGTTGAGTTTCACTTTTGCTACCTGTGCTTACCATTATGCCACCCAAGTGCATCACACTGCAATATGTGTTTTAGTTGGTGAAAAACGTTTGCAAACTGTCTTCATAGGTTAAAAGTGCTTATGGTTCTGACAAATGGGTTCAGGACACTGAGAATTTGGTTCAGACAATTTTGTGTTTTAGCAATTGAAAAAAAAACTGTATGAAGACTGGAGGTGTGGCCTTGGCCTTATTATGGAGACTGGAGGTGTGGCCTTGGCCTTATTATGGAGACTGGAGGCATGACCTTGGCCTTATTAGGAGGACTGGAGGCGTGGCCTTGGCCTTATTAGGAGGACTGGAGGCGTGGCCTTGGCAAATCAGTCTGCTGTGCTTGAATAATGGTGAATGTTGGTAATACCTGAGAGACAGGGCTGAAAAACGGGATCAAATGTAGCTACTGTGGATGTGAGTTCAGAGCATCTGCAGGTGTGCAGAGGTGGGACTGGTCCTGACCAGAGGGAGTTCAGAAACATACTTATATAGTGTTGCTATGGGATGTTACTTGGGGTGGTGATGTTATGGGGTGATGTTTTGGGTGTTGTTATGGGATGTTGTGAGGAACAGGACATGGTTGTTTTCTTCAGATGCCTTTTGAGCCATAAGCTGACAGGGTTTTTGGGTGGATGAGAGTGGAGATTTTATGATGAGTGTGGCAAAAAAAAATCTGATTTTTGGCTAAGCAAACCTTTAGCATGGAGCAATGTATGGAATAAACTAGCATGGGTGGGAAATGAGGGCGTGATGAGGTCGTCCAGTGGAACAGGAGTAGTGAAAGACTTATGGAGCTGCAGAGAGTATTTCCAGTATTTTCCAGTAATTTGAGAGCTTGTACGGGAAGACTGCACTCAGTAGGTAGAATGACAACAACAACAATCTGATGTTGTTTACCTCTAAGGAACCAAGTTAGAGGGGAAGATAGCTCAGTATTAGGGGCAGCCCAAGAGGGAAGAAGACTCCTTTCTTATAAACCACTCTGGAACTGGGCCACGACAGCTGTGGCAGCGACATGACCATGGTTGCCATTTCGAGCTCACTAAGTCTGAGGACCAGGGAGGAATAGAGGCTCGTCTGGGAGGCTGGAGCACTACACGCGTTTGACACAAACGGGGACGGTGTAGAGCGATGCAGCACACGCGCTGGCAGTCGCCCCACCGTCGGGGACAGCACTGGGCAGGAGCTGATGGAGGACACTGGGCTCCTGGAGAAGAATCGTTCCTCGGACTCGTGCAGCCAGCCGACACGAAACCACTTCAGTTCATGGATATTTGTTGTGAAGACTTGCAATGCTGGAGCATTTTAATAGATACTAGGCCAGGACATGCTATGCCAGGCCAGGCTTTCTTCTGGTTCTGTCATTCTGTTGAGCCCTTTCTGTGTGTGTTTTTAAACCCAGTGTTATATGGCATGAGCCAGCCCATTTTGATTTTATATTAGGGAGAGAGACCAGCCTACCATTTCTGTTGTAGAATATCCTGATAAAAAATCAGGAATTAATTGGTTCATCAATAATACAAACCTGTCCATGCGCTGATGGAGTAAACATCACCAGACTGTCATGGTCTCTGTGGTGGTATCTCCCCAGACTGTCATACTTCGCATGGTGGTTTCTCCCCAATCTCCAGAGGTGGGTGGAGACTTCGGGGTTGCTATGGAATCTCTCGTTTTCCAGAAGTGTTGGGATGTCGTGTGTGTTCCCATTCCTGTGCTGGTTTCTTTTTTTTATGGAATTCTGATGTTGATGATGATAACCTTCAATGTTCAAATATTTCAGTGTTTTTTCTCAGGGTAGACATCAAACGCAGGAGGAGTTTTCATTCTGAAACTCCTGCTTGGCTAATTTCCTTCAGTCTGATAGCTTGCCTTCATTCCTGTGTTGTCCAAAAGCTCCTGTGTGATTTTCTTAGTGTGTGTCCAGAGATTTCTGCCAGGGTTGAGAATTGCATCATGTTTTATGTAGTTTAATCGTAATATATTATAATCCAGATGGTCTCTTCTTAATACTTATTTAGGAATTAATTATTGAAAAACTGTAATATACTGGGTTAATATGCAACTCCCCATTCAAAAAGGGCAACAGAATTTACATGTATTTTCTTTCCTAGTGTAATATTCCCATGTAAATGAACAAAGTGCTTTGGTTGGGTACCTGATCATCTGACTCTTATGAGTAGAAGAAGCACTGAAGTCTTGTGCAGCGTCAACATTGGTTAACAGATCAAGTCAATGTTCATTACACCTACACAATAAAGGGGAGGAACCGGGAAGGAACCGAAGTGCTGGAGGTGTGATTGTCATTCGTCTCCCCTCAGAACCACTCGATCGTCTCTTCACCCTTTACAGTCAGAGATGGGCACGATGTCATGGCAGGAGAAATTAATATAACTGTGCCCAAACAGCTGAACCTTGGGCCACTTCCAGACCTGGGACAGAGTTGATTTCAAGATGCACATTACATGTGCAGGTCCGCATGCAAACTAATGGAAACACCCATGTAAAAAATAAAAACACTTTTCTTCTGCCATTCTGGATTAACTTTCATCAAGACATTTGGACGAACGCTAACACAAGCTACAACAATTCTGCCTTTAAGATGAACACTTCCCAGAGTGTGTGTGTTTGAGGTGGGTGTGTCCTCACTTTTGACACACCCTGTACTTACACTATTTAGGCTGGATACATTATAATGCTTTTATACAAATTGTGCAGTTCCTTTTTAAATCATTTCAAATAATGTTGTAATATTTTGTTTCTGTTGAAATAAGCCGTTTCTGCTCAAAATGTTTTCGTTGTGTTTTTGTTTTCTTTTGACGGTGCTCTCAGGAAGGCCGTGAGAGTTCCAAGTTCCGGTTGTACGCTTCGCCTGTCACACTTAACCTTTCACTCACCCGTTTCACACAAAACTTACTGCTGTGCGTTTGACAGACACTGAATGTTACGGCCAGAATTCCTAAACTCCCGAGTTTCTGCCAGCCACGAGCGTGATCATTTCCTAGCCTGCTGCTGTTAATAGTTGACACCTCTGGGGATTTTGTTCGTTGTTCCAAGTGAGGGTCACGGAGTCAATAAGCAAGCTTCAATCGAAAGCCCACTGAAAAAACGCTTCACTGCACTCCAGACATCCAGAGGTGACAGCTGATGACCTGGAGGTTCACTGAGCGCCTGGACTGACTGGCACGTTAAAGGGCTGCCTGTGAAACCTTGGTATCTGACCTTTCTACAGAATTAGACACACTATTAAATAAACCGTTAAAGGGACTCTTGAACTTTTTTTTTTGCACGATGGCAATCACGTCCCAGACAGTCAGAGGGGCGATCGGTATGCTTATGTCTTCAGACCAAGAGAGACACCATCATTACAAGCAGAGTTTAAGCTGTACTCTTAGACTCTGTTCTTGAATAGAAGTCGTAACTCCATCACTGTACTACTGTCTCTGTAACCCTCCCTGAGTGTCCTCATTATTTCTTATTCCATGATATACTGACAGCTTTTTCACTTAGAATATCCTGCTAATAAATATGCTCACCGTAGACACTGCACTGCTGACATGAACTTTATCTCATTAGGCTGTCTAAGCAACACTTCCAGTGTCCATCAGTTCATATATTTGGCCAAGAATAATTTCCTTGGTCGGTCCCAGTCAGCCTGGCGTATCTGTGATTGGTGTGCGCTGTGATTTTAGAACAACAACATAGTTATTTGATTGTTTGAATTTGAGGCAAGCCGCATCACCTTAAGATATCTCTTTGAGCTCGCACAAATCTGTAATTTTTTTACCCTGTTGTTCACAGGCTGCAGATGTAGTTAGCAATTCATGTTCCGCCTGGAATCAGTGCAGTAAATACATATAGTGGAAAACCTCCTAATTCCTTCATTATACATACTGACTCACACACTGACACGCATGTCTAGAGATCTGTGATCTCTTAGAACTTTAATGCGGCCCAGGAATGTTTATCTACAATTCTTTCTTTTTCTCTTTTTTTGGTTCAATTTTGTTTGATCTTGCTGTGTCTGTGAGTGGAGTGTTAATTACCTTTAATTCCCTGCAGTCAGAGTCTCTTTGGATTCCAATTTCTTGGTAAAACAGAACTGAAGTACGAAGGTCGTTTGTTAAATCGGACCGTTAGACGAAGGTTTGACTAAATGTAGCGGCACATACTGCACTCCTCCGTGTATATGTGTGAATGTATGTGTGTGAATGTACATACAATTACACCAAATCTGTTTCAAAGTCTGCTGTCTTATTTTCACAGTTTCCTGAAGCAGCCCTCAGTCATCGCCACTTACCTTTCTGATACTAAAGAAAAAATTGTGTTTACTTGAATTACTGGATCAGCTATTTTTCTCAGATTAATATGAATTACTGTATCTGCTAATTCTCTCAGAATAATTTGAATTACTGGTTAGTTTATTCATACAAGTACAACAAATCGGGAAGCTTTTGAAGATATTAGTCTCCTTTAGCACACAGTTTAAAACATCTTCATAGAAGAGTTGAAGTGGTGAAGATCGAAACATCTTCAGAGAACAGATAAAGTGGTGCTTGCTATATTTCACAAAGTAATGTGAAAATGCCAATTAATTGTGACTTTGATTGTGGCCGATTGTAAGTGATTTTGATTATCTTAATTTAACACGCAGTACATTTTGTCTTTGATCCCTGGGGGTTTGGGGGTTGTGAGTAGAGAAGCCAGTATTAGACCATCCTCAGATTCTTTCTGAGAATTGGGATCTTGGGTGAATCATGTGGTATCTGTGACACTACTGAGCTGCAGGCCCCACAGATCTTGTCCCATATATCTTGCTGCTGTCACATCAGGTCTGAACTCTTCCCGTTTCATACCCCAGACATCCAGGACTCTCACCGACGCCGTGGCGTAACGGCTGGCCTGACCTTGCTGCACTCACAGCTGTCCTTGTCTGTGAACCCAGCAGTGTCTGTTCTCCGGCGCCCCGTGGCCACTCTTCTCAAAGACGTGGTTATCAGCTGCTATGTTGTGAAACCAACCCAAGGAGGGAAGCTCCCTCTGGCATCGGCGTTCTCATTTCAATATTCCGATGTCTGTATTCCCAGCAGGGGTTGTTCACAAAGCTGAGGCTGTAAAGGTCTGTCGTTGTGCTCTGAAGTCATGAAGGTGACCCAGGCAGACCCAGAGCTGCTCCCGACCCTGAGGTACCTGCACACATGTGGTTTGTGCACCAGAGAGTGGGGGGCGTGCAGGCGGGTCGCCAAATACGCCCCCACTCCCCATCCCCCCATTCTGCCCTGGGGATGTCAGACTCCAAAAGAATGGAAATCTTAAAAAATATTAGTTATGTTAAGGTAGGAGAGAGTGAGCATTGAAATGAGCAGAGATGCCCTGCAGGGTGATGTAGTGTGGAAGAAGGAAAACATTATGGGAGAGAACAGACACGTTAGCACCACGTTAGCACAACATTAGCACCAGGTTAGCACAACATTAGCACCACGTTAGCAACACGTTAGAAGCACGTTAGCACCACGTTAGAAGCACGTTAGCACCACGTTAGAAGCACGTTAGCACCACGTTAGAAGCACGTTAGCAACACCTGGATCATATCAGTAAATCAAAGCCCAAATTACATTCTGATTCCAATAATGCAGGTATGACACAGGTGCTCAGAGAAACTCTGTCTATCTCAGACATAATGTTTCAAATAGAGCTAGAACCACAATGAACAATAAACTTTGTCCATAAGATCAGCATTTTGTCAGTCAAACAAGCTGTTTGTTCACCTTAAAGTGCTAGCAGCATCCGTGTGCAACCTTCCTTCGGATGGTTCTGTGGAGAACAATGTTTCATATCAGCTTCCTGACCTCATTGTAGAAGGTACCTGTGCAAGTATGATGTCAGCTGTCCAGGACATGTGACAGGCTGCATGCTGACAAACATGTCTGGTCTGCAGGACATGGAGCAGGTTCAGGACATGGAGACCTGTCCTATCCAACAGGACACACAGTTGTTTGAATTGTGTTTATTATCCAATTAGTGGTACAGTGGTGCTGTCTAATCTGAGCTAAGCATTTCTGTGCATCTGTGTAGTGTATGACGGATACACAACAGGAAATTTCTGTGTGGACATTTCGCTTAGGTGCATAAAGAAACAGTAAGAGAGGAAACAAGTTCAGACCAAGTGCTTTGGACGAGCAGCTCGACATCTCCACATAGAGCCGAAGCCTCTTCATAAACCAAATGCACTTTAAAAGTACATGTTAATAGAAACATTTTGATATTTTTTCATAGTTTATAACCTGATACCAATGCCAGAAGTGATATTTACATCTAAATGTATCAGTTATCTTTAATGATGTTGTTTTAACCTTAGATGGGATTCTGCATGTCAACGAACTGATAGAAAGTAAAACTGACAGTTCGGAGGTAGTTGACTGCACCCACAGCTCAGTGTGAATGTGTTGTCAGATGACATGTATTAATAATGGAAACGTTTCTTAGGGGAACCGTCTTACTCGGAGAAGACAGAGGTCAGGTCACAGGCGCAATGCCCACGTCCGTTTTGCCTGCGTGGACGAGCGTCTCTACGGCGGGGTGAACCTCTCCGAGCGCTGTGAGGATGGGGTGCGTGTTCTGGCCAGCCCGGGGAGGGTGGGGGGCCCGCCACAGCCGTGACAGCTACTGACAGCTCTGCTGAGCAGAACATTCTTGTCCGTGGGGGCTTTCAAGATGCTGCATTCCACTCGTCTAAAGGGGAGCGTGAGGTGTGACTCTGTAAGTGCAGAAACAAGGCAGAGCATGTCTGTGCGTGCTGGACTGATCCAGCCCTGGAATGGTGTATGGGTGCTGGGAGCAGTCTGCTTTTTTCATTCTCTCTCTCTCTCTCTCTCTCTCTCTCTCTCTCTCTCTCTCTTTCTCTCTCTCTCTCTCTCTCTCTGGGAGGTGCCAATGATAAGGTCCCTGTCAGTGCATGTCACAGCTGAGTTTCTGGAATATGTACAGAGAATATAGTGACTACACTCCTGTCCTGCTTCTCATCACACCTGAGCTTCTAGACTCCTTCTCGTGGAATACCAGAGCGCGCGTACACACACACACACACACACACACACACACACACACACACACACACACACACACACAGTGCTTGCACACATTGTGGGCTAAATTGTGGTGGTGTGCATGTGATCTGCCTGGGCCCATGGTGAAGAGGAGTCTCACCTGTCTGAGGCCACCAGTCAGGTGATCAGCACCTGTGCCAAGATTCCTCTCCTGTCCCTTCACCCTGTCTGGGGACGAGATGATGAGGAGTAACTCCTCTCCTACCTGGACAAACCCGCCAGTGCCACAGGGCAGGTGACGGTGTCTAATGTGCCACAACACAATCTCCAGGGTTGACGTGACACACGCATTGTTCCGCACTCTCAGCGCGGGTGGAGGGGTGGAGGGGTAAAGAGGTGGAGGGGTGGAGGGGTGGAGAGGTGGAGGGGTGGAGGGGCAGATCTGCTGCGGAGGCTGACGGGCACTTCTCCACCTCTGAAGAGTCCTGTGTGCTCCTCTACTCACACACATCCACATTACTTCCTGCACTGGAAGTATCGTCCTGTGACTGGGCTGCCCACAAAATATCTGTCGTTTGTGTTTTTATTCACACACACACATGCACACACACACACACACACACACACACACACACACACACACACACACACACACAACATGCAGTAAGTTCTCAAACGTCCTGTTTACACCAGGGTTTTACAGTAGATTTGGTGTGATTGTAAACCCTTGTGCCATGTGCCTTTACTTTTTAACACAGTAAAATTCAGGTGTTTTATACTCTCTCCTGTTTCATATGACATCAAACATATCAAAATTAAGTCAGTTGTTACATAAACGTGATGTGAATGTTACAAATTAAATCACATGTTGTGTTTTTATATATATTGCTCTTGTCTGGTAGCCAAATACAATGCTGCCACCTACAGTTCTGGGGGAGTGGTCACTCTTAATTGACTTTTGACCTTAAGACACGTGACTCACCTTTCATCTTTGTGTTTCTAAGTGATTCAAACCAGTTGTTGATGTCAAAAGACCAAAAGGGTGTATTTTTCAAAATTAATCTCATTTGTGATTTTGTAATTAAAGTAGTGCTTAAATGTACACAGCTCTGAAAACCTATATGAACCTATTCAAAAGATTTTTAAATATTTAAATTATTAGTAAAATATTTTAATTTTTAGTATTATTATATATATTTATTATTAATTATATAACTATAAAATCTAATATAAACCTAGAGCATTTGTTATTGTATGTTGTAAATAAAATTTATATGTAAATTGTAAGCAATTAGCTTAGAAAATATAACATTAAATTGTAATATTTTTAATATAACATTCATCTAAAAGACAACACACGTACTGTACTAGTGTGGCGACAGCAGCAGGAGTCTAATAAACAGTGTTTGCTAATAACGCACCAGCGTATGTCGGTTGTACTGAAGTAGTGTGTCTTCACTCAGGTGGACGAAGTGAATGAATAAGTCCTGACAGTGCTGACGGTCCTGACGGGACGAGGTGCTGTGAACACTGCGAGATCTCTGCAGTCTGACAGGAGCAGCAGCCGCTCGGCACGGTGATCACGCGCGTGCACGTGCCCTCCAGGGCCGGTGAGTGACACTTTAAGGGCGGACGTCAGCTTTGATCGTCCCGCTTTCCCCCCACGCTTCTCCGGGCGTGTTCGTGTGTGTGTGTGTGTGTGTGTGTGTGTGCTCCCCTACAGCTGAACACAGAAGAGAGGATGGGACTGTCGCCATGGCCACGGACGAGGTGAGTGACGGCTGTGACGCGCGCCGCTCTTCCCGGAGCTCCACTGTACGTTACGAGCCGTTCAGCGCACACAGATGGTGGAGTGTGGATGTCAGCACGTTGCACCTGTAGTTATTTGTTGATAACCAGGTGGAGACGTCGTTTGACTGAATTGTAGATTTGTGTTTGGAGACGAGCTGAAACCACTGCTGAGATGTTCCTCCTAGAAAGTAAATCAACGCTGGGGTTCAAAGGTTCAATCCAAGGTCCCGTCAACGTAATGATGGAGCAGGAGTTTTGAACTCATTGCGTTAATTACTGTACAGTAATGAGGATGGGAAGTTCAGACCATCAGTGAAAAACTCACGATTTTGGCTGCAGAATGACCAAAATGTTTACCCAACCCTCATCAGTCATCGAAATCTACAAGAAAGGAATTTGAATTGAGGGACAGGACAATATGTTGTTTGTGAATCACTGTAATGACCACCATTAACCCCTTCAATACTAAGGTATCACACAGTCATTAACCCCTTCAATACTGAGGTATCGCACCGCCATTAACCCCTTCAATACTGAGGTATCGCACCGCCATTAACCCCTTCAATACTGATGTTTCTCACAGCCATTAACCCCTTCAATAGCCTACTGATGTTTCTCACAGCCATTAACCCCTTCAATACTGAGGTATCGCACAGCCATTAACCCCTTCAATACTGAGGTATCACAAAGACTTTAACCCCTTCAATACTGATGTTTCTCACAGTCATTAACCCCTTCAATACTGAGGTATCACAAAGACTTTAACCCCTTCAATACTGAGGTATCTCAGTCTTTTCTTTGTTTGGTTTTCCCCCTGTACATCCATCTTGACAGCTGACAGGATCTTGATGGATACTGAGTATGCTAGAATAACAAGATGTTAACTTACATGATTAAAACAAAATCAATAATTTTGATAAAAACAACACTAATAAGTCTTTAATCATGTCAAATGTGTTCATTTTTGATTTGCAATTCATAACTCCAAACATCTTCAGTCAATATAAACATCTAGTGTGACGTAAATGTAGTAAACAGGAAAACAACCGGAACATCATTAAGCGAACTAATACCGAGCCTCAGTGTTGGTTCAGAAACAAAGTGTGCATGACTGTCATGATGTTTACATCTTCCCCTGAGCTGTGGGTACACAGAAACACAGCCGGGCAGTGCACTAGTACGAGACCAGGCAGTGCACTAGTACGAGACCAGGCAGTGCACTAGTACGAGACCGGGCAGTGCACTAGTACGAGACCGGGCAGAGCACTAGTACGAGACCGGGCAGAGCACTAGTACGAGACCGGGCAGAGCACTAGTACGAGACCGGGCAGTGCACTAGTACGAGACCGGGCAGTGCACTAGTACGAGACCAGGCAGTGCACTAGTACGAGACCAGGCAGTGCACTAGTACGAGAGCTGTTAACAGCATGGTGCGCTAGCCAGCTGAAGTCTGCTGGTTAAATGCTTGTATGCACAAATCATATTAATACGACAGGAAATTACATTTGAAATAGTGTAATTTCTCGGGAGAGTGTGTTTCATAAGTTTCATGTGTTTTTACGTTTTAAATCAAACGTAAATTAAATATAGATGTGAACACTACTATTCTGCCTTTATGTTAAGGAAATGAGTGGCCTATACAGTATTTTTTTTTAATCTGTTTGAATGCTCTGTTCCTCAGAGCCCACAGTGAACATGTCCAGTTCAACAAGAGAATCGAGTATCAGACATTAAATCTTCATTTTAATAAACCTGAAAAACGCCATAAAGTCCATCCAAAGTGCCACATAAAAAGTACCATCATATTAACATATTGTGTGTGTGTGTGTGTGTTCAGTTAGGTATGTGCACAGTCCATGTGTATTTGTATTTTTCACCCAAAAATACTGTCAAACTAATCAGGCTCAATAGTGATATTGTCTTCTGGCCACTTTTAACATCCTGAATACACACGTTTCAGTTTCAGGAAAGAGCACACATTGGTCTAATTCTCACAGCTTCAGTGTTGTTACATAAACAATCGCTTATGATAAAGTAAATACTTCTCCCCAAAACAAACAATAAGGCATTAAAGATCCAGATTCTCATATTTAAAATCACAGCATTGTTCAGTCCTGAGGAGCAAGACATCTCCTCACGTGAACCCTGGCAGCTGATAACACACTGCAGACTCCACGTCCACCTATGGGCTCTGCGAGCTGTGGAAACATCTCCTGTAATTAATTCTTAAAGCTGACACCCTGTCCATCATGATGAGTTCTTCATGTTTTTATCAATGCAAACTGTGTGCCATGTGCACATATCGGTAAATAATTGTCAGAATACCTTTTGTGAATAAAAAAACACGTTTAAAATAAACAGCATTGAACAATAATAAACAGTAGTGTTTCCAGTGAGTTGTGGTCCTGATAGCTTCTCTCTCAGTGTTCAGAGTGATGAAGCAGAGGAGATCAAGGCATCAAATGATCTGCACTATTACAGTACCGTCCAGGAATTTGTTCTTGTCTGATATAGTTAGTCCTCCAGTGGCAGTGAAGAGAAGATGGCTGTTTCCTTAATGGGTCAGGGCAGAAGATAAAGTTGTCAGGACTTGGCAAATAGAGAGTTAACACTTATTACTAGTGTGTTTCTGCACCGTGTCTTTGCACACGAAGACACAGTGCAGTGTATGTGAACTGGAGAATTTGTAACAGTTTCCCTATGAAATGATGGACTTTAATGTACGAGGTCTTGGTTTAAGTGACACTGGATGTTTGTCTAGAGAAAATGACTCACATTTAGAATATAATGACATATTTGCATTTAGCTTTATCTCTAAATGTGCTACCTGTATATTCATAACCTTTCATTATCTGTCAAACCCATAAAATCATAGTTCAAAATTGCTCCAGAATGGCTTAATGTCATTTGGCAATATCACATCTGAAATTCAGAAAAAAAATAACAAAAAAAAACCCCCACTTGTCAGACAGTCAGAAAACACAGTTATATGTTCTTAAAGAAGAGAACTGTTCTCAGAGATCTCTGGAGGCACCATCGTGGCATTCACAAGGCTGATCACTTTGCCGACAACCATGTGCAGGGTTGGTCCTCTGGTTTGTTGAGAAATCCCTTTGTAAATCCATGCAGACATAAAAAAAACTGTGAAGAACACATATCTTCAGTCTTGCTGAATATATAATATAAAAAATGAAAGAAAAGCATATTAAAAGGCTCTTCCCTCATCAGGAGAGTAAACAGGAGGAGGAGTCACTGAAGTGTCCACGCTGGTCCTGCTCTGACCTTCTCACGTGGGTCAGGGAGCAGCGGCTGTAGGTCGTCAGGTCATGAACTGGGTGTAACCTTCTGCCCCCGTAACGATCACATCCATCCAGATCCTCATGGCCTCGGCAGAAGGCGCCACCATGTAGTACAGCCTGTCGTGGGTCTTTACGCAGAACGTCAGGGAAGGGTTGGGACTCTGAAGGAGAAGAAGGCGTTAGCCGAGGCAGTGATCTTCTCCAGCACGAGATTAAGACTTCAGCAGTCTACTGGTCAGACTGGAGGTTGTTTGTAAGGCATTCTCAGGTTAAGGGTTGCGTGCACTGATAGCTAATGAGGCTTCGGTTTCAAATCCATGTTAATCAGTTTAGCCAAAATATTAGCAAAGAGAACAACAGCACACAACAGCACACACACACACACACACACACACACACACACACACACACACACACACACACACACACACACACACACACACACACACACACACACACAACAGCACAGCCAACACAACCCAACTGGACTGATCCAGAGTTACGAACTTAATCCGTTCATTCAGGTCCTGGGGCCAAGATGCAAAAACACATCACCCGAATTCCATGTTCCCCATAGTTTATGTGGTGAGTCATTACGCCAGTTGGACACGTCCTCATGCATTCACACACACACACACACACACACACACACACACACACACACAGATAAGCATTTCCTATTCTCTGCACACACTTGTACACACACCTCTCTGCGAAACCGAGGCAACAGTCCGGAGAGGTGCTGGGGGGAGAGGAGTGAGAGTGAAGACCTGCGTCCTCCACCCTACCTGCTAGCACACTACCTGCTCCATCGCCCCAGCTAGGCTGAGCTACACCACCTACATCTCCTGGAACTAACAGGTCATTAGTCTCAAGGAGGATAAGGAGATCATCTTGATATTAGCAAATGTAGCCAGAACTCCATTCAACTTTGTGTCTGGGTAAATGATCAGCTAATCATGTGCGGGGAGTGTTCTGAGATGCAGAAAGAAAATACATACATTTGTAAAGTTCAGCTTGAAAAATCCTTTCTGCGGGAACAACCGGCAGAGCCAAAGAAAGGGGGGGGGAAGGGTGTACGGAGAACGCATGGAAAACAGAAGGACAGCACGGAATATGACGAACACAAACGGTAAAGTCATCGGAAACAGTGTGGAAATGCAAAAGAAGCGTAGCTGGAATTGCAGTGGGCGAGGCGTGGACAGAGGGCGTGTCCGAGTGTGTGAGACGTGGACAGAGGGCGTGTCCGAGTGTGTGAGACGTGGACAGAGGGCGTGTCCGAGTGTGTGAGACGTGGACAGAGAGCGTGTCCGAGTGTGTGAGGCATGGACAGAGGGCATGTCTGAGTGTGTGAGGCGTGGACAGAGGGCGTGTCCGGATGTGTGAGGCGTGGACAGAGGGTGTCGGAGTGTGTGAGGTGTGGACAGAGGGCGTGTCCGAGTGTGTGAGGCGTGGACAGAGGGCGTGTCTGGGTGTGTGAGGCGTGGACAGTGGGCATGTCCGAGTGTGTGAGGCGTGAACAGAGGGCGTGTCCGAGTGTGTGAGGCGTGGACAGTGGGCGTGTCCGAGTGTGTGAGGAGCCTTGTTGGAGGTGAAGGTTCTAGACAGATGGACACACTACCTTCGTTGCACTGCGCAAATGGTCATAGTACACCTCCTCGATAGCCTGGAAATAGATGACTCCTTTCAGCTTGGTCTCGTGTTTGTCTGTGGATGGGACAGGAATAACACCGTAAGCACAGGGTACGACTTAGGTTTAAAAAAGCCCGGTGCTGGCGAGAGGTGGCAGGCACGGCTACGAGGCTCCGTCTGCCGGGGTTCCGGCTGCGTGAGCGCTAGTAGGTGAAACAGCGAGCCGAGCTGCGCACCACGGCCAGACACGCAACGTTTCCCAGCATTGCTGGTGGATTTCATCAGCACCAGATAGGACATGGACCAACTGCTGGATATTTGTATGCCCCCCGGCTAACCTGGGGCTATTGGTTACCCAGGCAGCCCCAGCCAGCGAACGCAGGCGCTAATTAGCCACAGCTCCTACGCTAGATTTACCGCGGTGAGAAACAACTTTGTACTAATCAAGACTGCCTTTACGTCGCAAAGACAGCAGGAACACATCTGTGTGTGTGTGTGTGTGTGTGTGTGTGTGTGTGTGTGTGGGGGGGGGTTCGGGACGCAGGCCACCCACCCGTGTAGTACGAGAACGTCCGTTTGAGACGGTCGAAGACGAACCAGCGTTTCTTCCAGGACTTGATCTTGCCGCCCATCTTGACCAGGTAGCCCTTGCACATCTTCTCGGTGAGGATGACATGGTAGCAGGTGTCCACGCTGTGGCCCGACGACTCTACGTGGGCCCGCAGGTCGAACTCCTGCTTGCGGATGGGCAGGTAGCGCGTCATGGGTCGAGCCTTTGGGAAGAGCAACAGCGCCCCCTGTGTTTAAACGCTCGTACTGCTACGTCACAGCTGTTTCCTACTGCAATGCCAGTTCAACATGACAGCGTTGTCTACGCTGTTTCATCTGAGAGATCAGATCTTTCGGTTTAGATCATCTTTCTATCTATGGTGTACAACTGAACCCAGTAAGCCAAATTTACTGACACAGATGAACCACAGATTAAATGTAGACTAGAAATTGTACTGTGGTGATTCTCCACGGGTTTTGTAAATCAGCTCAAGACTAGGGATTCATTAATATTCAACAAACTGGCTCATCGTAGCTAGCAGATATATAGACCAGAGTGTTTGAAGAAGCCTCTCTAGACCTCAGGCTGGTGCTGCGAGTGTTGGGACTGATGGGGCAGGTGCACACTCACCTGTGAGAAGGTCTTGGCCCTCAGCTTCACCTCCTTCTCGATCAGCTGCCGGCGGTGTGTGGTCTCCTCCTGGAGCCTTTTCTCCACCTCCTCCCTCCTCCTCCTCTCCTCCTCCAGCATCTGTCTGCGTGCCTGGCTCTCTCGCTCCTGTAGGGTTCACACACGCATGACCGGGGGCAGGAGCTTCACCTGCTACAGGACTCCTCCG
This sequence comes from Brachyhypopomus gauderio, assembly GCF_052324685.1. Taxonomy (NCBI): domain Eukaryota; kingdom Metazoa; phylum Chordata; class Actinopteri; order Gymnotiformes; family Hypopomidae; genus Brachyhypopomus; species Brachyhypopomus gauderio. The sequence goes on along the minus strand of NC_135226.1, from coordinate 21,992,724 downwards.
CCCTACAGCCTCCACCACTCAGACGTCTCCACCGGGAGGGGCAGCACCACTCACCCTGGACTCCATCAGTCGGGCCTTCTCCAACTGGGCCTCCTTCAACATCTTCTCCATCTCCTCGATTTTTAGTGCTTCCATCACGCTGGCACTGCGCACGCACACACACACACGCACGCGCACACACACACACACACACACACACACACTGTCAGGCACCTTGTCTACACACTACATTCAGTCACTACA